>NC_069393.1:82306200-82498700 GCF_027475565.1 Acinonyx jubatus | reverse complement strand
GAAAGACTTGATAAAAGGTATTCATGAGTGTTTCCCCACGTGACAGGAGTGGTGTCATCACCTCCAGGATCCGACCACATCATTTAGTCAGAGGGGCAGATGCCGAAGGTTGTGCCTTAAACCCCAAGTTATTTATGCCGTTTTGTTAAGAATTCTTGGTATTCACCATTACCACGGTGCATTGGTTAAATATTTCTGAGAATGTGAAAATGAGATCGATTTTCTCGGTACTTATGTTCAGAATGAAAACTGGAATAGCCTGGAAGACAGGAATACATCTTAGAGGCACGGCTTCTCCAAGTGGGGTCCCCAGAGCAGCAGTGGCAGCCACACCTGAAAGTTTAACAGAAGCTCAGATTCTCAGACTTTGCCCCAGCCTGCTGACTTGGCAACTCCTGCGGGGGCGGCCAGAGAGCCCTTCTCTCGTGACCCATTGCAACCAGGTCCATTCTCTTTACTGAGGACCTCATTTTCGAGTACGTATTTTAGAGAAATTACTTAGCTGCATCACTACCTATTTTTTTATTTTTAAGCTTAATCTTAAAAGGTAGTCAACTTGTTTTATTTTCATTATGTTCATTTTACACATATCTTGTGTTTGTGATGAGCTTCAGTGTTTCCGTAATGGTATCAGTAATAGCTTCATTCAAGGAAAAACGAAATAAAGATTCCAAAAAAGAAAGCCATAGGTTAGGTCAAGTTGTAGTGGTACCGTTGGTACTACTTGTGTCTCCCTCCTTCCCCCCTTCCTTCCCTCCTCCCTCCTTTCCTTCCTTCCTTCCTTCCTTCCTTCCTTCCTTCCTTCCTTCTTCCTTCCTTCCTTCCTTCCTTCCTTCCTTCCTTCCTTCCTTCCCTCTTTCCCTCTTCCCCTTCTTCCTTTCCTTCCTTCTTTCTTTCTTTCCCTCCTTCCTTCCCTCCTTCCCTCTTTCCCTCCTCCCTTCCTTTCCTCCCTCCCACCTTCCTTCCTTCCTTCCTTCCTTCCTTCCCTCTTTCCCTCCCTCCTTCCTTTCCTTCCTTCCTTCCTTCCTTCCTTCCTTCCTTCCTTCCTTCCCTCTTTCCCTCCTTCCTTCCTTCCCTTCCTTCCTTCCTTCCTTCCTTCCTTCCTTCCTTCCTTCTCTCCTTTAAAGGGAGCATACACACAACCACAGGAGAAGGAGAGAGAGGGAATCCCACGTAGGCTCCACAGAGCCCAACTAGAGACTCGATCTCACGAACCCTGAGATCACGACCTGAGTTGAAATCAAGAGTCAGATGCTTCACCTACTGAGCCGCCCAGGCACCTCTGAGTCTTCCTCTTTTTAACATTTTCTATTGTGAGTATATACTACCTTGGTCGTTAGAAAACAGTGTGTTGTACATCCAAGGAAATCAATAGGCTGGGAGGCGTGCTGGGTGTGGGTGCACAAAGAGGGGATTCAATGTTGGTGGGAAGCAGAAGCTTCTGTTATTTTCTCCGTTTTTGCAGTCATGTTGGAGTCCATTACTGATGGCCTTTTAGCATAAAAAGTGCAACGTGCTGACCACAGGGTATCATGATTGCCTCAGAACTTGCTGGAAACAAGCATCCTAAAAGCCATATTGCTAGAGAGGATTTTTTAAAAATGTCACTTATTTCCTTGTAAACCTCCCTGCAGTAAGATCCTCGCTAGAGAGATGCTGTTCTAGGTTTGGATGAGTGCTTGGAGGCACAAGGCCACCTCAGTGACCATACAGATCTGTCCCGTCAACCCCCCCCCCCAACAATGTCCGTAGCGCTGTGCCTTTGTAGCAAATGGCTTTCTCTTTCCCAACCCCTGGTGGTCATGGCTCTGTTTCCTGGCCCCCCAACCCTGCCTTCCCTGGGACACTGTGTAACTGGAATCTCACACAATGGGACTCTGGGCCTGGCTTCTTTCACTGGTGTTTGCGATGCATCCATATGGTGGCACGTATCAGAACCTTCTTTCTTTTTATTGTATGGATGGACCGCAGTTTGCTTTCCCATTGGACTGTTTTCAGTTTGGGGTGATTATAAATAAAACCGTTCAGGGTTTCAAGGTACAGCTTTTTGTGTGTGTGAACATAAGTTTTCATTTTTCTTGGATAAAAACCTAGCATTGGGCTAGATAGGTCAGATGGTGGGTTATGGTTAACTGTATAAGCAACGGCCAGCCTGTTCTCCAAAGTGACTTGTTTTGCACCCCCACCAGCAATGAATGAGAGCTGCAGACATCCTCAGCCCCATCAGCACCAGGCATTGCCAGTATTTTTTATTTTGGCCATCCTAATAGGGGTATAGCAGTTTTAATTCACATTTCCCTGATGGCTAAAGATATTGATCTCTTCATATGCTTATAGCCATTTGTGTCTTTTTTTTAAATTATTTTTTAATGTATTTTTAATTTATTTTTGAGACAGAGAGACCCATGAGCAAGGGAGGGGCAGAGAGAGAGGGAGACACAGAATCCGAAGCAGGTTCCAGGATCTGAGCTGTCAGGACAGAGCCCGATGCGGGGGGACTGTGAGATCATGACCTGAGCCGAAGTCGGACGCTCAACTGACTGAGCCACCCAGGCACCCCTTGTGTGTCTTTTTTTTTTAATTTAATATTTTTTTAGAGAGAGAGAGCATGTAAGTGGGGGAGAGGGGCAGAGAGAGAGAGAGAGAGAGAGAGAGAGAGAGATTGGGAGAATCCCAAGCAGGCTTCATGCTTAGCATGGAGCCTGATGTGGGGCTTAATCCCAAGACTCTGGGATCATGACCTGGGCCAAAATTAAGAGTCAGATGCTCAACCAACCGAGCCACCCAGTGCCCCCCACCTCGCATTTGTGTATCTTGTTAAGTTAGATGTCTGTTCAAATTTTTGCCCATTTTTTATTGAGTTGTTTGTTTTCTTATTGTTGAATTTTGAGAGTTCTTGGTATATTCTGGATCTAAGTACTTTACCAGGTATGTAATTTGCAAATATTTTCTCCGAGTTGATGGTTTATCCTCTTATTCTGTTACGATAGGGAGGAGTTAATGTGTATTATTTGAGGTCTTTGCATGTCCTTTTTGGAGATAAACTAAAGACCACCCAAATGAGAACAAACAGAGGATGTTTGCTCAGAGTTTGCCACAGCGAGGGTCTCAGCCTCTATCACTTGCATTTGTCAGAGACTCAGAGGCAGCCAGGGGAGCAGGAAAGTTTATAGCGACAAAGGGATGGTGTCAGATGGGCCTGCCCGGAAGCTGCCGGCCTAGAAAGCTGGAGGTGGCCTTCTAGAAGCACCGCATCCTACATGATTCACTTGGGGGTGTGTGTGGCTTCCTCTGGTTGGTCCTGAGCTGGAAGCAGGAACAAAAAGCAGGGGAGCCGGTACATCCTGACCATGTCCCTGTTCAAAGGGGAGGTTCAAAGAGGAGGGAGATCCCCCCGTCAGCACTCTGGTGGCCAGAGTGTCTGTGAGAGCCCCCGATTGTTTCCCTGCAGGTCCAGGTGCCCTGGCAGCCCAGGGCTAGCCTCCTGTGCACAGGAGCCCAGAGCCTGGCAGATGGGAGGCAAGAGAGGTTTGCCTTTTCTTCACTGGGCACTGGCCAGGTGGGTGGAGTTCCGCTGACCTTGTTTCTTGTGAAGCTGCCACCACTCCTGCCGGAGCCCTGCTGGGTGGGCACTGGGTGGGCTCAGTTTTGCCCCAGCTGGGTGGCAGCAGGGACTATGCCGCCTTGGGGGCAAGGGGTACTGTCCTCAGTGCTGGGATGTGGCTGTGAGCATCCCGTGCCTTGCATGCACTGGTCACTTGCTGCGGTCCCCGCAGGCATCCTGTGTGCAGCCAGATGCCCTGTCACCTTTGTCTGATGGGCTGTGGCCACCTGTGACCACAGTCACTCATCGTTTGGTTGAGGGAACCAGGCTCTGGAGGCTGGCAAGACGCCACTGCCTTCTTGCATCTGAAGGGCATCCTTCAGCCGGGACTCCAGTGTCACAGAGGATCGGAGGGAATGGATGCCACCTGGCTGCCCACAGGAAGGCTGGGGGCGAGTGAGGTTTCCAGAGGGGCTCCAGGGCAGAGCCAAAGGCCCTGGACAGTTCCTCTTTCCTTCTGTCCCCACCAGGGTCAGTATGGCCACCCCATCTTTCTTTTGTGTATCATTTCTCCAGGGAGCTTTTGGGGTGCTTGGGCATATTCCGCCGGTGGGTTAAATGAATATAGTCTGACTCTTCATGTGACTTTTAGGGAAAAAAAATGTAAAAAAAAAATAAAAAAGTTCTTAACATTTGTTTACTTTTAAGGGAGAGCATGTGTGCACGTGCAAGGGAGGAACAGAGAGAGGGGGACAGAGGATCCCAAGTGGGCTCCATGCTGACGGCAGAGAGCCTGATGTATGGCTTGAGCTCCCGAACTGCGAGATCATGATCTGAGCCGAAGTAGAACACCTAACCTACTGAGCCTCCCCGGTGCCCCCTAGGGAAATACTTCTTTAGCTTAAGAGTTTGATACCTTCCAAAATGTAAATCATTTAGGAAGATTATACTAAGCTGTTTACACCATAGTATGAATGAGCACCAAAACTTTTCCCAAAGGAAGTTTTTAGCGGGTATAGGCTGTGGAGGAAAGGGGTGAGCACAGAGCTGGGCAGGTGGGATGCGACTGGTGTGGCCCATGTTCCTGGGCAGAGCCCTGCCCAGCTTCATCCATCAGTCAGGAGCTGGTGTGAGTCCTGGAAGGGGAAGCTTAAGATGTTTGGATCTACGTGTGATCTTTGTAAAAGGGGCCTTCACTTGTTTGCTCTAAGAAAGATCCCCTTTGTGGGGCACCTAGGTGGCTCAGTCAGTTGAGCGTCTGACTTTGGCTCAGGTCATGATCTCATGGTTTACGAGTTCAAGTCTCACATTGGGCTCTCTCTGCTGTCAGCACAAAGCCTGCTTCAGGTCCTCTGTCTCTCTCTCTCTCTGCCCCTCCCCTACTTGCCCTCTCTCTCACAAAATAAATAAACCTTAAAGGAAAAAAATGATCCCTTTGTGGGAGAAGGGGATAGGGGATAAGGAACAGGTCTACAACCCTCTGCTTCCCGCTCTGGTTATTGTATAAAAGAAGGGACATCGAACCCCGCCCCTTCTAATTTTGAGGTCTATAGTAAGTACCCTTGCAGCCAACACAACAATGCATCGTCCTCCAGGTTTTCTCTTTGCAAATATCACTGTCCAGAGTTACTTCTCGAAGTGCATATTTTGTTGATCTGGAAGGTGTTCGTCACCAGGCAAACAACTCAGAAGAAACCTTTACTGATAGACATGGCTTGTCTCAGTCTCATCCACTTGCCCTTGTAGTTCATTTGGTGCTAAAATTGCTATGAGGAGCTCCAGGTGCTGAATTCTGTGGACACCGTTCCTGATTTTGTTGAAATCGGGGGCCTTCGTGCCCAGGACAAATGTCAGTGGTCCCTAAGCCACGGACCCCCGCCCCCTGCCCGCCGGTTCCACAGAAGGCACAGAAATCTAAGCCACACGCTCCACGACTTATAAGAAAAATGATGCATATTTGAGAGGTGGGCATAGAACCCTGGAAGGTTTTATTTCTTAAAAAAAAACAAAAAACCCTCATATTCTTAGAGGAGACACTGAAGTGCTTTTTTTTTTTTTTAATTATAGGAGGTTTTTATTTTTCTCTTTAAACCTTTTATTTTCTGAATTTTATACCTTATTCGTGTAGATAAATTCCAGTATCGTTAACACGTGGTGTTACGTTAGTCTCAGGTGTGAATATAGATTCAACACTTCTATACATTACTCAGTGCTCATCACCATTAATGACACGTGGACCATTTTAGGGACAGTGTGACCACCTTTCAAACAGCTCAACAAATGTTAACAAATGCAAACCATTAAAAGTTGATGAACCTGGGTATGAGTAAGGGCATGTTCATTGCACTACTCTTCCACTTTGCTTTATGTTCGAAAAATTTCAGAATAAAAAACGGGTGGGGGGAATAGACAAGACGAAACAGTGTACAGAAGTCACGAGGTACAGAAGTCCTACTTTGGACTTAGGGGTCTTGGACAAGGATGCACATAAGGGTCCCCAGGAGCTGGCGGGTGGGGGTGAGCGGCCTGTAGACACCTTTCCCCAGGGAGTCAGTGCGGAGGGCGCTGCGGGCAGAGGGAGACGCTGAGTCTGGAGACAGGACGCAGACAGGCATGGGGTCCTGATGGGACCTTTGTTACTGTTTCCTTAGGTAGAAGAGGACAAGCCAGCCCCTTCCTCACCAGAATCAAAGCCAAACCTGCTGGGCCTAGTGTTTGCAGACACAGTGTCTGTCCAAGCAGCTTCCTAATGACCGCTCCAGTCCTGATCCCTGTGATTCTGGATGCTGTGCGTGGACCTCACGTCTTCTGAGCCCTCTGTCCCAAGTGGGGGTTCCTCCTCTGGAACACAGCGTTTCCTCCCCTGCTTCATTTGCAAAGCTGCTGGGGCCACAGTGAACTATTATTTAACAGACAGCTGACACCTGACGAACTCACCTCTCTGTAGAGATCTCTGCGTATTTCCCAGTCCCCGTGCCTCCTGTTCTGAGAGGTTCGGTTAATCTATTCAGGTTGATTCAAGGTTGTTTTGGGAAATGAGCCCAGATCTAGGACAGGACAGTCTTGCTGTGTTCACGGGCAGGCCTGGCTTATTGCTAAACTCCTCTGTGAGACCTGCCTAACTCAACTTTCTGTGGTTTTCTCTCACCTCTGGTAAGAGGGATGATGGTGGATAGAAGCAGGCAGAGTGTACAGATTAAGGATGCGTCATCCTAAGCTGTTTGCAAATAGGAGGCGCGTTATTCATGGTGGTGGTGGTGCTACGAATATGCTCAGTCTTGCCGGGACTGCGTATTTACTGTGCACGTTTAGAGAGTCTTTTACAGAGCTCATTTGAAGGGAGGGAAAAGATGAGTCACGGGAAGAAACCCTGGCCCTAAGAGACAGACCCTCTGAAATATCATCCTCTATCTGCGTCCGGCCTGCTGCTTCTGCCGTGTGCCCGATAATAATTAAAATGTGTTCCTTCTGAGAAAAACTCCCTGCTCTTCTGAAATCTCTAGTTCTGGAGGCACCACCTGATCTCATATGCCAACTGTTCTGGATGATGCAGAAATGCCGCTTGGAACGCCACGTCGGGGGAGACTTCTGCTGTAGGACTCCTAACGGGGCCAGCTGGCTGAGGCTGGGGCACCCGGGCAGGACTGATGTCCCCATGGATAAGCATCTCCCAAGGCAATGTTCTTTCTCCTCCATCCCGAGACCCCAAGCTGCTAGTGGGTCTCCACGACCCACGCAGCCGACCGAGCTGCCCTCAGCTGGGCGACACAGCAGGCCTGCCACCGTGGACATGTGGCCCAGCGCTAACAGTCTCCTTGCCTGCAGCCTCTGACTTTGCCTTGCTGGGAAGAGTGGTGCCTCCGGCACACCTTCCGGTCCTCGGTGTTCCTGCCTTGTGCCTCTGTATGACCCCCGCCGGCGGGCCCTGGTGGAAGGTTGGGTGCACCGGGACCGCACAGGAAAGGGGCCCCTAGAGGGCTTGAGTAGGAGGAACAGGAGCCCGTCCCACCTCACCCCCTGGCCAGACACCTCCAGTCACAGTTTAAGGAAAATAAAAGAAGGTCTCCAAGAACGTGGCACCGCTGCGCCCATTTTAAAGGTGCTCACATCTCACCCAGAACCCTGGCAGGAGCAGAAGCCCTGAATTCATGCTTTGCCTCTGATCACGGGGATCCATGGAGGTGTGCAGGCTTTACATTTTGCCTTTTCTCACTGCCAGCTCTCCTGCATGGGATGGGGTCTTGTCGTTGTGTGTTTTGCTCGCTTGTTGATTGTTAATTCCTCACAGGGGAAGTTGCTCTTCTGGGCAGTCCGTCCGAGGGCAATCCAGGTGGCAGGTGGCAGGGTGACTGCCTGGGGCGTTGCACAGCACCTGCTGGCCTGACGGGACCCAAAGTGGGCGGGTGGGGGGTGGTTTGTAGTGGGCGTTAGTGAATGAACGATCCCACAGCGCAGCAGACACAGACGTTAACGGCTTCTCGTGACTCCCTGTGCTTATGTGCATGTATCTCTTCTCCCTGTCGATCTTCTCTTTGGCTGGATGGCTACTTTGACTGCCAGATTCAAAAAGAAAAAGCCCATAAAATTCACAAATGCGCAGTCACATGTGTGGTTTTTGTTCGGCTACATCTAGAGAGTGACTTAAATGTGGGCACTGGGGCCTGTCTCTGTTTTTGATGGTTTAAGACTCAGACATGCCCAGATTTCCAGTGCACAGAATGGTCCCAATTCAATGTATAGAACAAAGATTCTGGAATTTCAGCTAATGAAAATAATGCATCCCCATGTACATTTTGTTTTTGTTTATCTATCTATTTATTTATTTGTTTATATTTATTTATTTTTTTAAATGAAATTTATTGTCAGATTGGTTTCCATACAACACCCAGGGCTCATCCCAACAGGTGTCCTCCTCAATGCCCATCACCCACTTTCCCTTCCCTCCCACCCCCCCATCAACCCTCAGTTTATTCTCAGTTTTTAAGAGTCTCTTATGGTTTGCCTCCTTCCCTCTCTGTAACTTTTTCCTCCCTTTCCCTCCCCCCCCCAACATGGTCTTCTGTTAAGTTTCTCAGGATCCACATAAGAGTGAAAACATATGGTATCTGTCTTTCTCTGTCTGACTTATTTCACTTAACATAATACCCTCCAGTTCCATCCACATTGCTACAAAAGGCCATATTTCATTCTTTCTCATTGCCAAGTAGTATTCCCTTGTGTATATAAACCACAATTTCTTTATTCATTCATCAGTTGATGGGCATTTAGGCTCTTCCCATAATTTGGCTATTGTTGAAAGTGCTGCTGTAAACATTGGGGTACAAGTGCCCCTATGCATCAACACTCCTGTATCCCATGGGTAAATTCCTAGCAGTGTTATTGCTGTCATAGGGTAGATCTATTTTTAATTTTTTGAGGAACCTCCACACTGTTTTCCAGAGCGGCTGCACCAGTTTGCATTCCTACCAACAGTGCAGGAGGGTTCCCATTTCTCCACATCCTCTCCAGCATCTATAGTCTCCTGATTTGTTCCTTTTAGCCACTCTGACCAGCATGAGGTGATATCTCATTGTAGTTTTGATTTGTGTTTCCCTAATGAGGAGTGGCGTTGAGCATCTTTTCATGTGCCTGTTGGCCATCTGGATGCCTTCTTTAGAGAAGTGTCTATTCATGTTTTCTGCCCATTTCTTCACTGGACTATTTGCTTTTCGGTGTGGAGTTTGGTGAGCTCTTTATAGATTTTGGATACTAGCCCTTTGTCCGATATGTCATTTGCAAATACCTTTTCTAATTCCGTTGGTTGCCTTTTAGTTTTGTTGATTGTTTCCTTTGCAGTGCAGAAGCTTTTTATCTTCATGAGGTCCCAATAGTTCATTTTGGCTTTTAATTCCCTTGCCTTTGGGGATGTGTTGAGTAAGAAGTCGCTGTGGCTGAGGTCAGAGAGGTTTTTACCTGCTTTCTCCTCTAGGGTTTTGATGGTTTCCCATCTCACATTCAGGTCCTTCATCCATTTTGAGTTTGTTTTTGTGAATGGTGTGAGAAAGTGGTCTAGTTTCATTTTTCTGCATGTTGCTGTCCAGTTGTCCCAGCACCATTTGTTAAAGAGACTGTCTTTTTTCCATTGGATATTCTTTCCTGCTTTGTCAAAGATTAGTTGGACATACTTTTGTGGGTCCAATTCTGGAGTCTCTGTTCTATTCCATTGGTCTATGTGTCTGTTTTTGTGCCAATACCATGCTGTCTTGATGATTATAGCTTTGTAGTAGAGGCTAAAGTCTGGGATTGTGATGCCTCCCGCTTTGGTCATCTTCTTCAATATTACTTTAGCTATTCGGGGTCTTTTGTGGTTCCATACAAATTTAAGGATTGCTTATTCTAGCTTTGAGAAGAATTCTGGTGCAATTTTGATTGGGATTGCACTGAATGTGTAGATAGCTTTGGGTAGTATTGACATTTTAACAACATTTATTCTTCCAACCCATGAGCATGGGATGTTTTTCCATTTCTTTATATCTTCTTCAATTTCCTTCATAAGGCATCAAAATTGGCAAAGATGAAGTCAAGCTTTCACTTTTTGCAGATGATATGTTATCATACATGGAAAACTTGACAGACTCCACTAAAGATCTGCTAGAAATGATACATGAATTCAGCAAAGTCACAGGATACAAAATCAATGTAAAGAAATCAGTTGCATTCTTATACACTAATAATGAAGCAACAGAAAGACAAATAAAGAAACTGATCCCATTCACAATTGCACTAAGAATCATAAAATACTGAGGAATAAACCTAACCAAGGATGTAAAAGATCTGTATGCTGAAAACTATGGAAACCCAATGCACATTTCAAAGCGTTGTGTCTTCCTTTCCACAAGCACACTTACTCTGCAGGCTGTCGGCGGTATTATTAACAGAGGGACCTGGTCTTAATAGTAACTAACAACTTAACAGTGGCAGCTGGGCCTTTTGTTAGGACACTTTTCGTTTTCATCCCTGCAAATTCCAAACTAGACAGTGCTGCAGTGAGGTTGTTGCAATGGGCCATGCATTGCTTCTGCCTAGGGTTCAGTTGTAGAAAGCCCAGTGATCTCTGGGCTTGCGGATCTCTGTGACCTGCACGTGGTCTGGTCACCGGGTGCCAGTTCGGTTCGACAGTTGTGGAAAGGTGCCTTTTCTCCCCAAGGACTTCCAGGGGCCCTACATGCTGGGCTGGTGTGCCCCAGTCATTTACAAATAGATCAAATCTTCCAGTTTGGGAAAAGAGTGCCAAACCCGATGTGTGGTTGCCTTTGGATTGGAATGTAATTTAACACACCCTGTTTCTATATCTACATGTGGTTTTAAAACATGCTCCCTAAAGCATGTCATTAGTTTCTCTTGTGCAATACAGTGCAAGAAAGCATCAATTGTTTGGAAAGAGTCAAACTTCTGTTGAATGAGCTGTTTATCCTACAGTTTGGTCTTACTGAGAATTTTAACATTTCTTTTCTTCATATGGAACATGCATTCTGGTTCTAAAGTGACAGACTAGAGCCATTCAAAATACCGAATATATCCCTCAGTGAGGTCGTTTCAATGAGCAGACGATGGCCTTTAATGGCGTGTCAGAAAAGTTTTTATTTCATCTTTCACTTTGAACCCTCCACGAGGACCTCACTGTTCCACTGCTCTGTGTTGGATCATATTCACAATCTCACTATTTTCTTTAACCTCGAGTCAAGGCCAGAGATCTGTGAGTCCCCGGGAGCGAAGCAACTTGTGTGAAGCAGGCGTCTGATGTGACCTCTCGCTTGCCCCACCAAGGTGGACTTCTATACTTCCTCACTAATCTGTATTGTCTGTATCGTCACTCACAAGATAATGATTAAACACACGTGGACGTTCTTCTCAAGATGTCCCTGCTGACTCTGAGCTGCCTGTGGGGCTGGGGGTCTGCACGCAGCCTGGGGCCCGCGTGCCTCCCTCCCAGCACTGCCAGAGAGGTGCAGTGGGACGCTGCAGGGCACGGGGGTGGTAAGTGCACCGATGCCGCGCGCATGACATCCGTGAGTGCGACTGTGAAGGAATTTCCCACACAACCCACTCTTCTCGTTCTCCAACCATGATATCTGTCGTTAAGCAGTGGCCAGATTTACCGGATTCTTACTACGAGGGTGACTTGGCCTCTTTCTGCCGGAAGCTGTGATCCCGAATGCTGCTTTTGTGGTTTTGGTGTCTTCCTCCTTCGATGCCTCGGTGCCACTGACTGAGAATCCTCATGAGACACTGGATGTAGCGACGTGCGATCGGCAGGTCGGTAAAGGTCAGTTTTCAGACAATCCTCCTCCTCCTCCTAATAGCGCTCGACTGCTTTTGGAATCTTGATACAAATCATCGTCTGGACTTGCACGGGGGTCCTGTCCTCTATTAACATCTTCATGTTGGAGGATTCAGGCTTTTATTTCTTATTAAAAATTAAAAAAAAAAAAGACTAGTTAATAAAAATACTATTTATTTTTTAAAACAAAGTAAATTCAGTTGTATTTTATGTTTATTAAATATTAAACATAGTGATTCATTATGAAAAGTTTTTAAAACAATTTAACTTTTGGGCCCTGGATCCATTTTGAGTCTTAGGGAGACACACAGCATGGTTGTTGGGACAAACTTGTATGTGGTACATGTAAGTGACATTGTGAAAACATCCTAGGCCAGATGTGGTGCCGTTCCCTGGGTGTTAGCAGAGAGCCGACCAGTGAGGTTCCTCGCGCCCTTGCACTTTAAGAAAACACCAGTTGGTAAGAATTTGATGAGATTTCCGTGATGATCATAATCAATATGACATTTCAAATTTGTAAAGTGGGTGTGCATTAAATAGGTCAGTCACTTCTTCCTCTTAAAGCCCGGACCGTCAGCATATCACCTGATAGCACGAACACAGACTTCACATTTGTTAGAGCTCATCAATCCTCCTGGAACCTCCTCGAAAGCCAGTATCATCACCATTTATAGATAAGGACCATCGGTCCTGCTGGTGATCACAGGGCAGGGAAGGGCTGAGCGTTGCCTGCCTGGACATGTTGCCTGCTCCCAGAATCCTTAGCAGATGTACAGGTCTGGAGAGGAAGACACAGGAAGGAGTCCAGGTCTTAGGAGAAAAGTCGCGATGTGCCCCTGGGCTTGCCCTTCTCCTCTGTAGCCTGGAGGGGGATAAGAGAAGTGGGCTGGATCAGCACTGCTCAAATGCAGCCAGGAATAGGCCCCAGGTGTGTGTTGACCTTGGCTGTCCATCCCGCCCAGACAGCGGAAACCCTCTGAAAATGTGTCTTTCTTCCAAAAGTTTGTGCGATTTTGTTTTCCAGTGTGCGAGTTATCCTCGTGGTTTCAAGGTTAAGACATTTTACGTGACAGCAGATTAAAATGAGTGCTTTTAGAAAGTGCATTATGGTCATGCCAGTTATTTCTGGGGTACAGACCTAGTAGCCTCAAACCCGTAATTCTGTAATTCTGCCTCAGAGTTTAAGAAGGTAAAAAAAAAAAATCAGCAACAAAAACCAATTAACTTCATCTTTAATATCATGGGAGTGGAATGGGCTGCTGGCCGACTTTTCCTGGATGGTCTGGGACTTTTGGGTGTTAGCATAAATGTCTCAAGTCCCAGAAAACCAGGGAGGCTGCTCAGCCCAGCCGACAGGTGTCAGGAGAGCCCCTCCCCACATACGGGGTAGAATTAATTGTGCTGTGTGACTGTTACCCCTTACGCTTGGCTCAGAGCTCAGGTAGGGGTCTTGTCTTCATCTCCCACTGGGGACGCGCTGGGAGGCTAGTCTGGAAGGCAGGTAGTCGGGGGAGACACACGAATGCATGCTGATGAATAGGTTTGGGCCCAATACAAGGAATAAATTGCTCAGTTTTGAGTTGAATAAATATAGTTCATTCCAGGCCAAGCTGCTTCTGCCGTGCTGTCGGGCCTATTAAAATTTGGATTATCGTTGGTGTACGGCAGCTTTCACTTTTCCGGTTACCTTTTTCTAATATTTTAATGTTTAGCATTCATAAATCTACAGCTCTTGCCTACTCATGATGGCTCCTGTCTTTCTCTTTTGTGCATTCCCTGCCTGCCCTATTTAGATTATTTTAGCAACTCTTCACACTTCTGCCCCCTCTGTGCGTCCTCGCATGGATGAAGGAGAAACCAGGATGTCAGAAGTCACCAGATGTTGTGCCATCAGTGTGACTGCTTCCTTGGGCAGAAGCGTGGGGACTCCTTAACCCCCACGCTCCCCACCCCAGCTTTCTTCTACCCTAATCTCATTTCCTTCCAGACGATGAAACCTACTTGTAGTCCATAAACATGGAAGGGTTTAAACTTCTGTTCATGTTGCTGGTCTTTTTCCAGAGTCTCCCCTATTTCTTTTCTCAGGTGCAGGCATGAAACCATGCCGCCGGGCCGTCCATTTCTTTGAATCCTACGTCGCTTCACCGGGGAAAACTTGAGGTGGGAAGCCATTTGGTGATCTTTTCGGTAGACGCGGCAAAAAGGAAGGAAAAAAAGAACAATGCCTAATACATCCAACTTCTGAGTCCAAGCAGACAGTTTAACCCTTGGGTCATCGTGTTTGTATTTCACTTATTGGATTGTTAATAGATTTTCTTCATTTGTGCGAGACGTTGCAAATGATGTGCGGAGGCCGGCCGGACCCTCCAGCGCTGAGACCCGAGGTCCACCTGTAAGGAGGTGGTGTTAAAAGCTGCTGGAGTTGCTGCCTCCTGACAACACGCAGCTGCAGACTAGCAATCGTAATCCTCGGGTGGCAGTTTTAATTATCGGCCCCGGCGATACCATCAGCAAGTGTGTAATTACGTGTCAGTTTCCTGGCTGTTGGGTATGAAGCGTGGAACCAGTGAGATGATGATTGTGAGGACGGTAGACTCATATTTAAACAATTCAAAATGTGTAACTGGCAGTGTCATTAAACAGAGAGAGTCTGACCCCAGCTGTCACTTACTTTTCCTTATGCAGATTTGTTCCTGCTGTCTGTCAAAAGAACTCCGTGGCTGAAATGGGACAGAGGAGGTGACATAATTCTCAGAGCAAAGAGGGCTGCTCTCCTCAACTCTGCAGAGGTGTCCTTAAGCCTAAACACCCACGACCGCTGGAACCGTACATAAACCTCGACCGCTGCAGGAAATTGTATACACTTTTGCTGAAGGATACACAAAAGCAAAATATTAAACAGACATCCTGGCTTTAAAAAAATGTTAATAAAACCTGCCCCATTACCATGCACTTAAAGTGTAAGTGCCAGGGTAATTAGAAGGGCTCATTTTTGAAAAAGAAAACGAGGTGATCCTTTTAGCTTTTGACTCGGATTTTGAGTCCAAGGGGTGCCTGGGTGGCTCAGTCAGTTAAGCGTTGATTTCGGCTCAGGTCATGATCTCACGGTTCGTGGGTACAAGCCCTGCGTTGGGCTCTGTGCAGACAGTGCAGAACCTGCTTGGGATTCTCTTTCCCTCTCTCTCTTTCCCTCCCCTACTCTCTCTCTCTCTCTCTCTCAAAATAAATAAATAAACTTAAAAAAAATAAAATTTTGAGTCCAAGATGGACAAAAAAAAAAGTGGGGCTCATTTTGGAAAGTACTCGATACCAACAACGAGAAATGTGACTGCATACCATTATTACCTGGATTTAAACTTCAGTCTGGCTTGGGTTGTAAGTTGTTATGGCCTCAGATGTTTTGGACCCAACTGAGAAAACCGAAGCACGAATGCTGAATAAACGAGGGTGAAAATAAACACCAGTGGCTCTTTAAGAAAGCTAAGTTAGGAAGGGAGGGATTTTCACATTTCTGCAGATATAACGACACGGCTGGGCAGCCCACTGACCACACACCCACGGGGCATGGGAGGAACGCACATTTGCTTTCAAACGTCTGCATTTACCTGAAAAGGAGCCAGGTAACCAAGGGTTAAGTCTGCATGCATGCAAAAAGAAATGAAAGGCGCGTTTATAAAATGAACTGTGGAGGTTAAGTGTGGGGGTTAAACTAACACAATGAACTGTAAACACAAAGAAAAATGTTTCTTTAATTTTTAAAATGTTTTCATTTCTCATAATAAACTGAACTTGCAATTGCATACAAACAACATTATTTCATACCCCGAAGACACTGCAATTTAAAGCTTTTGGAACTCAAATGGATTCTAGAAGCAATGCTGTGACTATAGAGGGGCTTTGGCAATTGTGATCTTCTGAAGGGCATCAAATCGCACCTCTCGCAGCACATTTGAAAGTAAATACGCGCTCATGCACGCACACAGGTAGGAGGCATTTAAAACAGGGTCAACTTTGCATGTATTTCTAGTTTCAAAGGCAAAGTTACTGATTTCCTCACAGGCTAATGGAAGCCATATTAATTGCCATGGTACATTCAGATTGAAAGTAATAAATAGACACATATTAAACCCTCTAAGGATTAATTTGTATTTTATCAGCTGTGAAAAGGGCAATTTTTTACATATCTAGACTTAAGAGGTAGCCTTATTAGCCGTTCATTGGAAAACAAATTCTGCATATATTTTGTAGCAAGGTTTAAAGAGAATCATTTTTTTTTCCTCCCTCAAAAGTAGTACAGTGCAGCTAGGGAAGCAATTAGTGTTTATATCCTAGACAAACATGGTTTTGGAATTTTCCGGCTTATAAATATTTGTACGACTGGTTAGAGCAAAGGTATGATAGAAATGGCACGCCGTTGTATAATTTGATCGTATCGGACACACAGGGGCTTCAGGGGTTTCAAACTACTGTGTGTGCTTGTTGTGTAAAATGCCCACCTATGGCGACCATCCGTGTTTATCTTCCGGTAGAGGACGTCACTGGATGCCCCACCAGGCCAGTTGGGTTGGCAGTGGAGCCGGATGTAGGAGGCACTGTGTTCTCTTTGGACACCCAGCGATGCTGGTGGGGTGGCATCGGTGAGTTTCACCTGTGCCCTCCTCGGGTGTGGCCGATGGCTCCCTGGCTCTCTGTATCTTACGGAAGTGGGACCTTGTGGGAAGAGCCCTCTCTCCTCTGTCTAAGCGAGGGGAAAATGTGTTTCAATAAATCTGTATTTATGATTATGCTTTCCTTTGGAAAAGGGACTTGTTTCAATGGTGCTTATCATATTTCCACCCAAGATATGTTAAGTGGTCCAGTTAAATCAAGGAACCTGGAGGGAGAAAAAATTGTCCTCTGCAGTATGCTTCCTCGAATGGGTTGTCTTGTGTGATTTGAAAGGTCCCTGGAGAGAACACTCCCACAACTTCTTCTGGAAGTCTGTTCTGCAATCTAATAGATCTTATTGTCAAATGCTTTGTTAAACTTTTACTGGAATATGTGGATTGCACTCGGCACTGGTGAATCTTGAAATTCTATCAGGGAGGCACAATCAAATTGGTCTCCCATGACTTGTTCTTTGGTTGACAAGGAATGGGCTCCCCTCTGCTCCTGGCATTTTCCAGGGAGGGGAGTGACGGGGCCGCCATGCCTTCCTATCCCATAAGTCCCCACGTCAGTACCATTGCCCGTCTCGTCAAGGAGAAGAGGCTGTCTTAGGGAGCCTGGCCAGCGATTTCGTTTTCAATATTGAAAAGTCGTGCCACGTGAATTTCAACTCACAGAAATGGTATGCGCTCACCATCTTGCGTAGAAATCCCTGATGGGGGAAGCTGTGTGCATTCTCTGGAGCTGAGCTTTTGTGCTGGGGTTCATGTGGTCCGGCCCACTTTTTCGCTTGCAGGTGATTTTGTGCGGCCGAGCTCTTTTAAATGACTTTCCCTCTGCCTCTTAGTTTGCTTCTGAACCGAAAAGTTTTTATGTGCAAATGAATAGCTCCTCTGTATGGCCCTCCCAGGGATCTTGCCGCTTCCCCCAAACTCCCTCACTCTGGCCTTTTGACTAATGAGATGACCTTAAGAGAAGTCCTTTCCTGAATGTTCGGTGTGAATGGCCACTGTGGTGACAAGTGTGAATTGCATACAGAGCACATGGTCTCAAACAGTTGCTTCTGATGTCACTGCTTTGCCAGTAAGCCTGTCCTGTTTAGGCTCAGGACCCAGATAATTTATATTACCATATATTCATGGGATTCAAGCTAAGTGTTAACTGCCCATTATCACCTGTCACCACACAGTTAATAGTTACCAAATACTGATGATTTTAGCTATAGGTACTTTACCATCCTCTGTAAAGAGAACATGGGTTTAGAATTAATGAATTTAAACACCGTGTCTTTGAGGCAAATCCCATATTTGACCCATTTGACCCACTGGTTCCCTAGAAGATTTATTTGTTAAATGAAAGAATGAAAAGAAAAGCAAAGAAAAAAGAAAGAAAAAAAACCTCACCGATTGTTCTATAAACTCTAGAGTTCCTAAAATATCCATCGTCTTCTAGATGGTTCTCAAAGTGTGGCCAGCAATGGCAGCGCTACCTGGGGCTTGTTCTCAAAGAACAATCTCAGGGTTCCCCCAGACCAAGAGTTGGTGAAGCATTATTCCAGTGCCTCCCCGGGTGACCTCCTTCAGCCCCACCTGGCCTCGGCCTCACTGGCCAGTGGGAGCTCCTGGCTCCCTCAAGTCTAGAGAGCAATTTATGCTGTAAATGGTTTTATCCTGGGGCTTCTCAAAGGTCTCCTTTGGGCTGGGGGATTGGGGCAAAGCCAGACTGTGAGGATTGGGAGTAAAATCTTCCAGCCTTAGGCTTCACTCGGAATCTCTTGCCTCCTCTTGGCATGTGAACTATGCTGTTCCCTCAGGAAGGCGGGAGTGGTGTGGGTGTGTGTGTGTCATAGCTGGAAGCCTCTCTGAGAAGGAATTCCTTCCCACTGCCTGGAAGGCGCCAATGGTCAGGACCTTGTCTCTCCTCTCTCATTTGCACTCCCTGGCCTCCCCTGTCTCCACCTGGGCCGGGTGGAGAACGCCTTCTGGCATTCTCAGGAACATGGCTCTTCCTGCACGTGGCATCCCCAGCAGGAGGAGGAACCAGAAGGGTGTCCAGGGGCAAGGTGACTCCAGCCCAGGCCGTCCCTGGAAGCCCTGTCAGGACAGGTGACTCTTGAGGTCTCCTTAGTAGTTGTAGGACCCTACGTGGGGTCCCAACTGAGAAGGTGGCTTCATGGTGGTGCATTTCATCTCATACGTTAGTATTCTGTGGGAATAATAGCTAACCTTGTTGGAGTAGGTCGTGATGAAATTTCCGGGCTGAATGTCCTCACTGGGGTCTGTCGACTTACTCCATGAACTTGCTAAGAATTGCTAAGACAAGTACATGTGAAGAATATTACCAGTGATGTCACAAGAGTGTCACTGTCGACATCTAAAACAATATTTCCCCTGTGTGAGCCATTCAAAGCTCCCTGAAAACCAGCCACCAGCCAGGAGGGTGACACTTGTGTCCCAGGGGCCCCTGCCACCTGCAGGCCTCCAGAGCTCAGGAAATGGATGTTTTGAACCCTTGAAATACATGATCAACTTTTCATCTAAAGCATGTCATTGTAAGGGACAGACAATCGTGCATAGGATACAAGGTGTTTTGAGTTGCATATTCTTTTCTTTTTTTAAATTTCTCTATCAAATAAGATAGTTAGTACCCAGTCTATTTAATTGATGGGATGGAGCTGGGTTCATTTTGTGATGATTTGCACATCATCCTTCTTTATTACCCTTCGGGTTTTGCTCAGCATACCATGCGCTTCCTCAGAGGACAGAGACAGATAACTACCGCTTGCAAGGACAAGGTGTGAGTTGAATACATCTTAAACACTACGTTCCGTGACTGCAGTCCACATTTTTAAATATGAGCAATTACACACCAAAGTGACAAGAGAAACACGCTTTCTAAAGACACAGTGAGTGCGTTTCTATGGCAAGTGCAATATTTAGAGAGACATATTCTTTCCCCAAACTTTACCGGTTTGGAAAGAAATAAAATAATTGTTGCCCTGGAAATCACGTCCCGAGTGTATATCATCACCTAAGTATTGCTGGAAGTTTTCCTCCAACTTGAGTGAGTCTTAGCTTTGTTAGTAGTTTATAATTTATGACAGTTTTGTGATTTAATATTTTTTTCCCTGTTTACAAGGAAAATTCATCCTTTTCACAGAAAACTCTCGAAGTCCAGCAAACTATCATGAAGACGCAAATGCCCTCAATTCTACCTGTCGGAGGTTCTCCAGTGAAAGGCTGTATTTTTGGCTAATGGGATAAGCTTTTAAAATTTCAGAAACAGTGTCTTAAACTAGTACAGTCTTTATTCTCTCATCTTAAGGTATTTGTAACTTTATTTTAAAAGCTTTCCATATAATCAATGAAGTGCCCAGGATTTGCTGGGAATCCCTTTATTCATACATCTTTAAAATCACTGAAAGGCCTGAATTTAAGCTCTGTCTGAGTGCTGACATCATTTCTTATTTCATCAGGAAATCTGTCTGCGTGGAGCTTGCATTTGGGGCTGATTTATCAGGGCCAGATGAAGTAGGGCGTAGGAACTCAGGCCTGTCCCCTGGAGGAAAGGCACAATGGTGTGGCTGGGTAGGACTGAGGTTCACAGCCCTGGGGGACCTGTGTCACGGGCAGCGTGAGGTGTACATGGACCTCCCTGCCAGACCGGTCACGACCACGGTCAACTGACAGGTGGCTGCGTCTGCCTGTTGACCCCACACTTACACCTTCTCAGGTAAGGGTTTGCCACATAATTGTATGCATTTTGGTTCCTACTAAGTTTGGAAGGAATTGTAGCTGGTTCCCAGGCAAAAACATTGGTTTGTTTCTCAAGGAAACTTGCAGAAGCAACTTGGATGAAACAGACTCCTTTAAATCTATTCGAATCTTGGGGCGCCTGGGTGGCTCAGTCGGTTGAGCGGCTGACTTTGTCTCAGGTCATGATCTCGCGATTTGTGAGTTCCAGCCCTGCATGGTGCTCTGTGCTGACAGCTCGGAGCCTGGAGCCTGCTTCGGATTCTGTGTCTCCCTCTCTCTCTCTCTCTCCGTGCCTCCCCCACTAGTACTCTCTCTCTCTCTCTCTCTGTCTCTCAAAAATAAGTAAACGTTAAAAAACAAATTTAAAACTTTTAATCTATTTAATTAGCCAATGAAAGCCTATCTCATCAGTTTTGGGGATTCTGCTAAATCTCAGAACTCATCACCTGACACAAAGAATCAAGTTCAGAGGAAGGCTGTGCTGAGGCTGGGCACACGGGGCTGTCACACGTTTAGAAGAAGAGTCAGGGCAGCCTCGGCCCCCCCAGGAGGCTTGTTCTGTGTCGCAGCTGTGAGAACTGTCGTGGGCCTGGTGTGGGCTGCACATCACTGCCTCCTAAATACACGTGTGTTCAAAAACTCTTGGGCGAGTCCCCATGTTCCCTCTGGCCTTCCGAGGTGCACACTTGGGCTCAGGAAGGTGCACAGAAGGAGGACCAGCGTCAGTGCTCGGGGTCTGGAGCACCAGCCTCATACCGTTTCTCTTCTTAGGGGCAGGAGTGCACACTCTCTGTGGTGGGTCTTCAGCAGGGAGTGTTAGGTCAGGGATGCCAACCCCCCTGCCCCAAGCAAGCAGAGCAGGGAAGGACGGTGGCCACCGCAGGGCCATCCACGCTTCAGAGAGGCCACAGTGTGGCTCAAATCTGTGCACCAGCCTCCTGCGCGTGGGCAAGCATGGGAGGGAGGAGGCGTGAAGGCATGCTCCCATGTTGCAGGGTGTTGATTGTGGCCCCGACTTGGTACCACGTTTAGACCAGAGTGTCAGGACATGCAGGAGGGGACAGACTCGAGGCAGCAGGTGCGGGTGCGACTCGGTAGCTGGAGAGCAGGGCCCCAAGGCAGGCGGAAGCAAGCGGGTTTATGTGACTCGAAGGAAAGAAAGCTGAGAGGCAAACACAGGAAGAAGCTCAGGAGCAAACAGGAGGGGTGTGTGCGTGCACTTGTGTGTGCATGTGCATACGTGCATGCATGTACACGTGCGTGTGTTTATGTGTGTGTGTGCACTTGCGTGTGAGTATATGTGAAAGGAGATTTTTCACAGAAATTGGAACAATTTCTTAAGAAAAGTTAGGTGTTGCTCTCATAATTTCTTCGCCATCCTTCAAGAAAGATACATATTGCTTTTAAAAGAAGTGTGTAGCCAAAAGATGTCTATTAAAGATTACTTGTGCATTTGTTTCCTCTCGTATTTCACTCTCCTCCTTTCAGATAGGACTCAGGAGCCCCCGCTCGGAGGCCACCCCACCACCGGGTAACAACCTGCGTCACATGCTCGTAAACCTCCATCAAGCCTTCTGGTCCACTTCTCTGTGCTTTTCAGGTTTAATTTGCTCTAAAGGAAGAATCAGGTCTCCCAGGCAGATACGGACCTCACGTGTGCCTCTGACATCGTCCGTTAGGAATCCCGTTGGGTAAACGTGACTCAGTCACTTTTAGTGACTGTACGACTGTACAAAGTTTCCTGTACGACTGTTCCATGGGCCCCAGTGTCGTCCCAGCACTGCGATCTGTAAGGTGTTACTCCCTGTGGCTTCAGGGCTTTGAGTTAGATGGTGAATCAAATGCTGGGCTGGGGGCCATCCATCCCCCCGTCTATGTTTGACTTGCGGACACGGAGTCGCTAGCAGCCCTGGGCTGACTCTCCATCTGTTAGGGGCAAGGTTTATGATTAAACTAACCGACCTGTCTTCCTGTTCATACTCCTGAGCTCTGACTCACTTCAGTTCTCTCCCCCTGCACCGTCCGTGTCTGCAGGGTCCCTTGGCACAGCCTGCAGATGGGGAAACTGCATCACACGGCCTCTGTGCTCACGGCACTGCTTGGAGCATCACTTCAGGACTCTGCTCTAGAACCCGGGACAAGTTCTGCCGTCAGGGACCCTGCCAGTTCCAAAAATTTGGACTCTGGTTCAATTGAGTTCCCTATCACCGAGGAGCAAATGCCCACCTCCTAATACACTCTCTTGGATTTCAATCTTGTACAAGTTCTCCACTCGAATCAGTCTCGATGCACAGTTAGCGATTCTGTTAAAATTTGATTGACGTCTACTTTCAATGTTTTAGGAACATAAACTTGATAAACTGTCATGAAGGCTAACACCTTTTGTTATTCATAGTTAAGCTCTCCCCTAATCTGCTTAAGAAAGGAGTGTGTTTGGTTTTCTTGGTGGTTATCACAGTAAATTGTAAATCGAGGCAGCCGTTTAACAAAGGAGGTACATTAACTGTTGGGTCACTGAACAGTTTGTGGCATCATGAAAGAAGCCACAGAGGGATAAAGAAAGGCTTACGAAGGACGACCTGCCGTGGGTCCTCTTGGTTGCAAGTGACTGAGTCCCCTGTCACGACTCCCTATACAAAAGCAGGACTTGGCTGGGACTGGTCCAGGAATATGGCTGCATCAGAGACTGAATGTGTAGTGCTGAAAACCTATTTGTTTTTTTTTATCTCTGGGTTCTGTTTTCTTCAACAGTGTTAGCGTCATTCCTTCCCCCTGCCCTGCCCCAACAGAAAAGATGGCCACGCATACCGTGGTCAAGGAATGGGTGTTCAGCTAACGTCCCAGAGACAGCTCTGACCTGAGGGACGTGTGTGCCGTGACCACCACAGGACCAGTTACACAGCTGCAAGATGTGCTCTGACGGTCTGGGCCCAGGTCGGGGGCCATCCCTGTGCTGGGATGGCATGGTCAGCCCTACTGGCCATGGGACAGATCCCACCAGATGAGGAGTCCTGTTCTCTGGGCTGATGGGAAAAGTCGAGGTGCAAACAACTCTCTAGGCATCAAAGACCAGGAGAGACACAGTCTTCATACCTCTGAAGAGCTAGACATGGGAAACACAAAGATTTCAACTCTGTTTCTTTCATTAAGTAGGTATATTTCACAAGCTTTTATTTGAATGTCTCTGTGTCTTGTGACTTGGAGTAGTACCTTTATTTACCTAAATTCCAGACACACTTGGTTCCATTATAACACGTTTCACCTTGGCTGATGGCACCTATTCACTAACCCCTCATTGGAGCTAGCCAATAATAATCAGATATGTTCTAACTCTCGAGAAAATCGTGTTTTCCCTCATGAAATCTTGGGATGTGAAATTGTTATGTTTGCCATTATAGACTGAACACAACCCCAGGTTAACTCAACAGGTAAATCTCCCTGCTTCTCTGGTTCACCCAATATTAACTTGATATCAGATCAAAGGATTCCTTAGCACTGGTTAAGAATTATTTTGGTTTCTGGGTATTTCCAGAATCCACTGCCTTCTGGGGCTCACACCTGTGCATGTGGAAACACACACATAAATACTTGTGCATCTGTGTTCTGGTGAACTTCGAAAGGGATTTGACAATGTTTATGTCTTCCTAGCATTTTTTGTTTGTTTCAGAATTCTGCAACGTTATGATTTTTTCCCTCCTGCTATACAGAAGAGATCGGTTTCCCTTCCGCTGCCCGTGAGCTGGATTAATAGTTAATGAAGCCTTGGGAGGAGGAACAAAGTCTGTGGGGTGTGATCAGAGATTAGTCTTTTAAAACACAGCTAAACATTTTGTCCCGGTTTAGCTGCTCACTGGCCTCCTGCTGGGCCTCCTGCAGAGACGGTGGTGTTAGAGCACAGATCCCCTGCCCTGGGCAGCGGAGCCGAGATTCCTGGTGGCTGGGTGGACCCAGACGGTGCTGGGGATGGGTAGCCTTCCTGTGCTAGAGCCTTTCGCTGATCAGATGGTGGCCAGGCCTGTCCTTCTCAGGGGCTGCACTTTGCCTTCCTGCCATGGGAAAGGGGGGCGTGGGCCTACCCAAAAGAGGCAGATGAGATGGGGAGTTCATGAAAACATCTTCCTGATGGAAAGTCACTGGAGGAGCCTGGGGGTGGGCGGAAGTGACCCTGACAGTAGCGGGGCAGCTTGGAGAACATTGACCTTCCAGAGACAGAGACCCCAGTAGGCTCGGAGTGAAGGGTATGGTGTCAAAACCAACACAGAAAGGTCCTTGAACTTGCAACTTACAACTTGAGAGGATTCGGTGTGGATGTGGGTGTGGTAGCCTTCACACTAGCTGTTGGGAGGGACGTTCTAGGATTCAGTGCTCCTTCGTTAGTGGATGCCCTGAGACATGGGCTCCGCAAAGGACCCGGTTCAATCTCCAGGCAGTTGAGCCCAGGAGAAGCAGGGGGTCTCTCCTTTCCCTGTGTGATGTTCAGCTGCAAAGAATGCCAGGCTGCCATCTTGCCAGGAAGCTGATGATGCGGGAGAGATGCCAGGAGAGCCACAGGGGGTCTGATGCAGCTCTGGCTCCTTTGTGCAGAAAAAGGGGTTCCCTGGTAGGACCTGGGGGTTCCAGGATGAACCTTCTCTCCAGAACACCAGGAACAGGAAACACAAGGGCATTCTCCAAGCAGGGGGTCTGACATGGTGCAGACGCCTCTGTGTTTAGGGAAAACTCCATAGCCTCTATTTTCGTGTTCCCGGACAGGAGAGTTTGATGTTTTCCACCGGGGAGGAAGCGATGTTCTGAAGGAAACCCGGGTGCTGTTGCAAAGGGCACGGACAGTGGGCAGCCAAGAGCCCCAAACATCCACCCTATGACCCTTGGAAGTGGTTTTCCTTCAGGTCCCTCTGGAAGGGGTTACTTTTCCTGGAATTCTTTGTTGTTGTATTTTTTCCCTTTGCATTTTGCTTTGGACGCACAGTAGGGATGGCTTTAGATGCAGAGGGCCTGAAGTGCTGGAAACAAAGCCATCACCCAAATGGCACGTTGCACGTTCCCAGCAAGTGCCTGGAGCTGGCTCAGAGGCTTAGCTCAGCACATGATTTGCTGAAAGAACACAGGTGTCATGCTGTGGCT
The DNA here is from genome assembly GCF_027475565.1 of Acinonyx jubatus. Taxonomy (NCBI): domain Eukaryota; kingdom Metazoa; phylum Chordata; class Mammalia; order Carnivora; family Felidae; genus Acinonyx; species Acinonyx jubatus. The sequence goes on along the minus strand of NC_069393.1, from coordinate 82,473,310 downwards.
GGCTGGCTTCCCTATTCGTGCTTTGCCCCAGCCAGGCTGACTCAGCTGGAGAAAGGTAGCCACGGCCTGGGAAGCCACAGCAGGTCGACATTGATTTCCGGGTAGAGTAACTTCCCAGCATCACTCTTGTAGGCTGGAACCTCCTATGAAGGTTGACTTCCACTCCTTGCTAGGAAGTGGCATCACCGTTTACTACTGTTCAAAGAGCGGAATGTGCCGCTGGGATCTGTGTGGCTTTGGGAGAGGGTTCAACTTTTTCTGTTTCCTCCTCTACAGCGTGAACAGTTGACATGGCGAGGAGGTGGTGCTGTCTCGCCCGGCCTCCCTGGCTCTTCTCCCTGGGTACCAGGGACGGATGGACGGATTGGAGAAGACAAGGCCCCAAGGGATAATCAAGCAGTCAGTCCCACTGGAGAAGGGGGAATGAGAAACTTTGTTTGCAAGCAAACCCAGCTACACTGAACTCCACCCAGTGATGCAGCTGTAGGAGAAGTCAGTGGAGCTGCTTCTTGGGGTGCAGGTGAAAATAAAGACGAACGTGTCGACCTTTCATCTGCCATGCATATGAAGGGCACGTGTGCGTGCCCGCAGATGAGGGAACAAGACGGACATTAAATCATTGGCCTCTAGTTGAACTTGCAAATATTTTTAATTTTAGAAGTATTTAAGCCAGTGACTTTCATAAATGAAGTTACGACAGCTTGACGGAATAGAGACGTCGCCGAACAGGACAAATATTTTCATAATGGTTTTGCTGTTTTCATTCCTTTAAATATCAAGTAATAATATTTTTAATGTTTTTGTAAACATGAGATGTTTTAATGCTTGAAAAATTGTATCTCATAAATAAGCTTTATTATCTGTCAAAAAGGATGAAAATATAACTTTACATTTCTGTTTTAAAGTAATTTTAGTGCCTATTAGCTATAAAGTAACAGTTATATATAATTTAGAGTATGTAGTCACTCGAAACAACTTGACATTTTCACACAAACAGAGAACCGTAATAATAGTCTTGGGATTTCATTGGAAGTATGCACCACTACAGGATATTAAAATAACTTATGGTGCACTGTAATTCTTGTTTTGTATTTGTCCAAGTAGTTGTGAAGCAGGCTATAAAGTAGTAAAATAAAAACCTAAGCTCCAACTCTAGCTAAGCTACATTCTTAAAGTTACAGTCATCTTTTCAAATTAAGTGTGATTAACCTAGCTGACATTTCTTGCTGACATCTTTGACTTTTTCTTTCCTGATAATATTTTGTTTCAATGGCCAATTCTATTTATCTTAGCTTATTATTCGAGACACCATAACTGCTTGAAGATAAAAAATGCTGATGTGGTATGCACTAGTGATTCTGCTCGTAATGGACAAAAAGGAAATTACTTGTTGCTTTTGGGGGACTGTGGACATGGAAGAAGTTTTGGCTCTGGCTGAAACAAACACACAACAAGCAAACAAAAACAAAGGCGGAGCTCGTAATGGTGGTTTTGTCCCTTGTTTTAATTTGAGCATATAAACAAGATTCTAGGTGGTTGACCGGCGTGTGGCTGAAATCATTTCACAAAAGAACATGGGGTATGCATAAAAGTGAGGTAAGAGAACATGAAATCCTATTCTGCTGATTTAAAGGACAGATATTTGGATGCAGCCTGGTCTAAGGTCTATCTTTGAAAAATCTGCGAGAGGAGTATTTTGAGACTACTGTAAACCAGATGTAAGGACAATATTTAACCTACTTAAGAGAGAAAACCATTTACTGCATCATTTATAGAGCTGACATATAATTATGCTTGCCTCATTAAAGCATGCCCAACATTACCCTCTTTCTGGCAATGTGTATCCCCGTATGCCCTTGGATAGAATGAAAAGGCATTTCTTTAAAATACTTCTTAATTGTACTTTTGCATTAATTTTGATTGGCCTTTTGCCCACTGGTAAGGTCTCAGTATCATTTGCAGGGGCCACACAATAAATGAAAATTCTTTCACGATAACTAACCCTATACTTCAATATTATTCCTGAGAGAGAGGCCAAGAAAAAAAATAATTTTTGTGTGGTTAAAGATGGGCGCCATTTATAATCTACATATTGCAATTAAAACCACTCAAGGATTTGACTTCCGTTAATTTTAATTGAAGTGGTATGTGGGTAGGGATTAGGTGAATGCGCAGATGTGCACAAAAATTAATATGAACCTGGAGAAATGTCTTTTCTCCATAAAAGGACTGGCCAAATGTTCACAGATGGAGTTTGAGAGGACCCTTATTGAATAAACCAGTAGGGCTCACTTGGGTCATTTCTGTAGCAATTCCATGTACTTTATGTTGGAAAAGACATGCCCCTTTCTTTTTCTTTATAAATTATTCTCATGCCTGATCAGTTAATGTCTTTAATTTGCATTAGTGCACCTAAATGAAAGTAAAAACAAATTAGTCCTATAAAGGTACTTTATAGATGATGGTTTGAGGAGGTTGGCAATTCTCAGCCAACAGCTATTAATTAGGAATATTAACTACAGAAGTCTCTCGTGTCAACCGACACGTTGGGATAAAAGTAAAACAGGAAGGAAAAGAACGGGAAACAGTGTTTGGAGCTGTTTGTAACTTTCCAAACGTAAGACGGTATGAAGAGCTTGGAAGTGTGAGGCAAGAAAACTGAAAAACAAAACAAAACAGAACATGTATTTCTTTCTGATGTTCCCAAAAACTAGTGTGGTGACTGTCTCAGATCGGGTGTGCAGCAAAACATTTTGATAAACAAAGAAAGATGGAGTTATATATTGCATTTTTAATTTCAACACAGATTCTTCAACACCTCTAAATAAATAACAAAGCAATGCTATACACGCTCAAAAGCACACCGCCTTAAATTTCAATAATAATAACTTTAAAGCACCATGTATCCTTCTCTGCAGCATCCCATATAAAGAAGAGTGGCAAAAACCGAAAATTGAGACATAATCCCACAATAGCCAATGTGCAAGGATTTTAATTCTTAAAGTAGGTCTGATAAAATTTTGAATATAGGGAAATACACCACCAGATAGAGCTTAATAAAGATTATTATTAATAGCTTTCTGTAGGGAGATGTACTTTGATATCTGCCCTTCCTTCCTTTCGGTGATTCATTCATAAAGCACATGAAACCTTCACTGCAGAGGGGGGCCCTTGGCCTGGATAAGTTCCCAGGCCCAGCGTGTGGAAGGAGACTGCGCTCTGTATGGAGGCTTTGAGATCTGCCCTGTCCACTTGTCAGGAGGGCACCCTCCCTCCTTGTCCCTTGGCGACTCCATCAGTCCAGAAGCAGGTAGCCTTACCTTAATAAGATCATCCATGTTACACTTGCAATTCTTTAAAAGGTATTTTTTTAATGTTTATTTATTTATTGCAAGAGAGCGAGTGTGTGAGTGTGTGAGTGGGGGAGGGGGGCAGAGGGAGAGAGAGAAAATAGAGAGAGAGAGAGAGAGAGACAGAAAGAGAGAGAGGGAGAGAGAGACAGAGAATCCCAAGCAGGCTCTGCACTGTTAGTGCAGAGCCCGACGTGGTGCTTGATCTCACGAGCCCTGAGACCATGACCTGAGCTGAAATCAAGAATTGATGCTTAACCACTGAGCAACCCAGGTGCTCCTAAAAGGTATTTTCTAGAATCCCTGATGCAGGCCTGGGTAAGGTGACAAGGCTGTGGTCACATTGCACTACCTGAAGACTTTGGAAGGAGGAATCAGTCTAAACTTTCTGACTCCCTGGCCAATGCTCAGGCTATCGGGCTAATTAACTTATCTGTTAAAGATTACATTTTCTCTTCCCAAAATGTAGGCGGTTCTGATAGACCTAGACATACTTGACATAATTATGAAGAGTTTCAAATATCTCTTTTATAAATTTCACAATTCTCCCAAATTCTCCAGCTGAAATATCATTAACTTATGCACCGGGGTCTGAGTCGGTGGATTTGACGTTGTTGAAGATGATGAATTGAATTCCGAAGGGATCATGGAAGTCAGAAAAATCCAAAAACGGTTCATCATTTCTACCCATATATTTTACTAATTGGATGAATGTTTTAATTTGATTTTTTTTCTGTCATAGAAAAGTGATCCGATGGAGACCCTCCTGATATCCCTGCTGTCTGCCAGGACTTGGGTGGTCCTCGTCTCACACCTCCAGGAAATGAGCGAACCAGTTTTGTCCAGGCGAATGAGTGAACTCCAATTCTGGGTCACGGAATCTGGGCGATTTATAGTAAATTCGGGTCCCTGCTGTACTCAACTCACTCATCTTGTAAGAGCTGTGGCCCTCGGCACTCTCTTCTGCAGGGGACACACGGTCCATGATATCACTACATGTGTTCATGACTTGAGTTGCAACAGTCCCTTTTCTCAAGATAACATCGGACTCTGAGAGGAGTAATAGCTATAATTTTAACATGTTCCCGTTTGTATGAATAATCACACCATTTGCAGACTTTAGCCACTGTCTTGATGACAACTTATGTACAGCTGTTGTCCCCATCCAACACGACAGGCTGCTGTGGCCTCAGACAGATGACAGAGACAGGTAATCAGGGTCAGTGAAGGCCAGTCAGATGGCTGGGAATGTCCCTCATCCCAATTCTGGAAGGGAGGTGATATCTCTATTTCTTAATTCGAATATTGAGGAGTGGGAAGAGACCACCTACTGTGAAACATTTATTTTGTTCCTTATTGTCTCCTGTTTAAAAATCCCAGTAAAGCAATTCTGAGATTCAGCACTAGCTCCTAAGAGACTTTTGTATTACCTTTTCTCAGGAAAGAGAAGAATTGCATAGGTGCATGCTATGTGCTCTCCTTGGCTGCTGGAATCTCACAGTTAAATTTATTGCTCTGTGTCAGTATAACAGTTACAATAAGCTTGGTTGTGCTGCAGTAACAAGCAGCCCCCCAATTTTAAAGCCTTAAAACAACTGAGGTGTATTTCTTTTTTAAAAAATGTTTATTTATTTTGAGAGAGAGAGAGAGAGAGAGAGAGAGAGAATATGTGCACATAAGCAGGGGGAGGGGTGGAGAGAAAGGAGAGAGAGCGTCCGAAGCAGGCTCCGCACTGTCAGTGCAGAGCTTGACATGGGGCTCAGTCTCACAAACTGTGAGATCAAGAGTCAGACGCTTAATGGACTGAGCCACCCAGGCACCATGAGGGGTATTTCTTGCTAATGTTGTTTGCCTCTCCAAGGCTGGTGGGGACCCAGGCTGACATGGCAGCTTCTCTCTGGGATGCCGTCTGCTCTCCTCTCATGGCAGAGGGAAGGAGAGAACTTGGTGAAGCACGCCCTCAGTCTTGAGGCTTTTGTTGGAAGTGACATGTCCCTTTTGTTAATATTTCATAAGATTCTGCTAACATTTCACATTTCAAGGGGGAGAGGGCATGTGGTCCTACCATGTGGTTGGAAGGAGAAGGAGAGGAAGCAACCATGTTCCCGAGCAGCATAAGGTCTGCAGCAGGCAGAAAGTTCTCTCGCTGCCTTTCTGGTGCAATAGCCTCACCCTCTCATTAAGCTCGATATCAACTTGGACTTTTTAATTTAAATGTCACATTTCAGAAGGTATTTGATGTTATAGGTTGCCTTAGATATTTTGAAGCTATGCCACAGAAATTATTAAACTTAGTAAATAGAACCATACTAACGACATTAAATTAACCTAGTCACTCATTCACTCATTTATTTACTCCAGCTCTCACCTCAGAACACCTCTTCCTTCATTTCTATAAAGGAGAATCCTATGGTTCTTGTAGCCTCATTCCAATTTTATCTCCAAATGCTGTTTTGGTTTGATTTTTGACCAGCTCCCCAAGGTGGAGGTGAGCCCTAGGACCCTCGTACCAAGACCCTCGTTCATGCCAAGGAGGCCTGGCCTTCACCACTGAGCCCGATCATGTCGTGCATTGGGAAAGGTGCTAACCTGTGCCCCTTCTCGATCCTCCCCTTTGGTATAGTACCTTGTGAAAATCAGTTTGAGAAAAATTCCGTATTTGTTCGGAGAGATTAATGACGTAAAGAAAGAGATGAACTTTGATGGCATATGGGCATCAGTTGGATTTTTTGCAAGATAGAGAATATCTTTCAAGGTCAGTTGAAGTGTGTGTGTGTGTGTGTGTGTGTGCACGCATGCGTGCATGTGAGCCACGTGTCAACAGGGATATGATAATGAGCAGGACAGACAGAGCTGGTACCTCAGGGAGCTTATCGTACCGGGAGACCCAAGTAAATAAGCAATTAACACGCCTCCTGCAAAGCTGGCAATTTCCAGGCCTGCCCAGATGCGGGCTCAGGAAGGCAGCTAGGGCTGGAGAGGACCCAGAGGTGGACAGAGTTAGCCGTGCACAGGGCTCGGGCGCAGGGAGGGCCTGCCACCGCAGAAGCATGGCTCTTTTGGAAGGAAGAAATGCTCTGTGCAGACTCCTAGTTACAAAGAAGAACATTACGCGGCCAGGGAAGAAAGCAGTAATTACTCCCCGCAGGACTGATGGGCCCACAAAGGAGATAGCAGCCTATGGGCATAGGAAACAGTCCTGGAGACACCCAGCTCTTCTGTGTATAAGCTGTGTGATGCGGACAAGTTACTCAACCCCTCTGTGCTTTGTGCTTTCCTTTCTTCTTTCTTTCTTCCTTTTTTTATTATTTTTTTTTAATGTTTGTTCATTTTTGAGAGAGAGACACACACAGAATGTGAACAGGGGAGGGGCAGAGAGGGAGGGAGACACAGAATTGGAAGCAGGCTCCAGGCTCCCAGCTGTCAGCACAGAGCCTGAAGTGGGGCTTGAACTCATGAACTGTGAGATCATGACCTGAGCCTGAGCCACGCAGGCGCCCCATTGTCTCTTCCTTTTTGAAATGGGATCATAAGAGTACAGAGTACAGGTGACCAGGAGGATTCAGTGAGTCAGTGCAGGCAGAGGGCTTAGCCCAGTGTCTAGGGCAGAGCAAATACTTGACCTGGGCCAGTCTCCACTGTGTAGCACACCCATGGGCAGTTACGAATTCACCCGAGAACCGGCTTGGGCAGGTGTGGGTGATGCTGACCATTTTCCCCTCAGGAACACAGGCCACGCACAAAGTACCGCTGTTTGAAAAGCTTCCAACTGGGTACATTTCCCAGAATTCTGTCCAGGTTAGGAATATTTGAAAAAAAATTTTTAATATGAAATTTATTGTCAAATTGGTTTCCATACAACACCCAGTGCTCATGCCAACAGGTGCCTTCCTCAATGGCCATCATCCATTTTCCCCTCCCTCCCACCCCCCATCAACCCTCAGTTTATTCTCAGTTTTTAAGAGTCTCTTATGGTTTGGCTCCCTCCTTCTCTCACTTTTTTTTTTCTTTCCCTTCTTGATGACAAAAAAATTGCCACAAAAATGAAGTGTTTTTTTTCTATATATAAAAGCAAATATATATATATATTTCTATATAAGATATATATATAAGAGATATATATATATATATATATACTTCTATATATCTCTATATAAAGAAATATATATTTCTGTATATCTATAAGGAAATACTTATTTCTATATATGTCTAGGTAAAAGTAAATCATGTTCACTGTAAAAGTTTTGAAAGTCACGGAAGACGACGTCAGCCTGAGACACCCTCGTAGTCTCCTTTCAAGGCATGAGTGTGGTCACTACTTTACTGAAGTGCAATCGTATTTTTTGTTCTGTTTTCTAGGTGCATCTACACCTAAAAGCAGATTGTGACCATTGGCCCACGGGGGTTAATATTCTTAACATAAATCTAAAAGACAGAAGAGATGCTAGCCTATCAGAGACAAGTGACAATATTCATGGAAGCAGCCCCAGTTGGACGTTTTTTTGCCACTATAAACATTATTGTGGGGAACGACAAGGTGGATAATTAGTCGCAATTGCCTTTGCATGTCCTTCAGGAAGACTTAGAGGGGGATGTCCCTGGTCAAAGGTTGTGCCCAATTTAAAACATTTTATAAAATCCATTTCAGAAAGATTGTGCACAAAATAGTACTTGTGAGGAGTGCACGCGAGACCTGTTTCCCCTAACTCTCCACCACACTGAGCATTTCGTGCACTTTAGTTTCTGTAGAGTTGATGTCAGAGAAATGATGCTTTGTTGTTATTTTAATTTGCGTTTCTTTGATTACAAGAGACAGAACTTTTTATTACCACGTATTACTGGTTCTTCAGCATTTTTCTCTTACAACTGGCTTGATTCTGGCCTATTTACCTCATGGGGGTGTTATTTTTTTTGTTATTATTTTGTAAGAGTCTTTTATAGATTAATGATGCATGCTTACCATACATCTTGTGAGTGCTTTTCCCTTTGTTGTAGCATTCATTTTATTTCTTGTATATAAAATTTGTGTGTTTAAGACTATCCCTATTTTATTTTATTTATTTTATTTTTTAATGTTTATTTATTCTTGAGAGAGAGAGAGACAGAGTGTGAGTGGAGGAGGGTCAGAGAGAGAGAGAGGGAGACACAGAATTGGAAACAGGCTCCAGGCTCCGGGCTGTCAGCACAGAGCCCACCATGGGGCTCGAACCCACGAACCGTGAGATCATGACCTAAGCCGAAGTCGGACGCCCAACCGACTGAGCCACCCAGGGGCCCCAAAACTATCCCCATCTTAAATGAGTGTTCCTCTGTTTACACGTTCTTGTATGCTGTCTTTGCTGGTCCCGGTTCAGATATTGACTCGTCTCCCTCTTCCTATGTGGTGGGTTTTTTTGTTTTGTTTTGTTTTGTTTTGTTTTTTACATTAACAAATCCATCAGGAATGAATTTTAATGCTTTCTGAGAAGGGGGATTTGACTTATTAGTTTCTTTTCTCATTAGTCATTTGAACTTAAGCCGTTTATTAAGATTTCTCCTCTGCTTTGAAATCCTACCTTCCTTCTGCGGAAGTCCCATGTGCTCTGGGCCAAGGTGGCAATTTTGGCGCCCCAATCAGTCTGTTCAACAGGCACAGTCCTGTTTCATCTGATGCAAGTTTACAACTCATCTTCACAAGTTCCTCTCATTCTGCCTCAAACATTTTTTGATTGTTCCTGCTTACTTATTTCCTAGGTTAGTTTCAGAACCATTTTATGAGAAAGAAAAATCCCATTTGGGGTATGAATTAGTTTGGGAAGATTGGACATATTGTCATACTTACATCATTAATGTTTCTACTAATGAGCATGACAAGACTCTTGAGTTAGGTCTCCCTGTTTGACCCTCCATCGAATTTGCCATTGACTTTGAACATTTTTGTTAAAATGGCTCTTTGGTTCCTCCTGTGAATGCACTCCTTGTTATGATATATTCTATCTTTTTATTGCTCCAATAAAGGAAAGAGCTAAGTGTTCTACGCTTGTTTCTATCTCACTATTTCTGGCTTATCTAATTTGTTGTAAACTTACTGTGCAGCTCATTACTTTTCCTCCTAATATAGACGATCCATGAATAATGATATTTTTGTCTTATCTTTTCCAACATTTATACCTGTTTTTTTCTGGACTTACGAATTGGCCAGAAAGGAATCTAATTTTGAATTTTTAAAGATATTTATTTACAATTTTCTCAGGAAGGATGTTAATGTACATTTCTATTAGGTCAAGGAAATATCTTTTTGCTTCTGTTTCATCCATGTATTTTAAGGCCATTATTGAAATAAAGAGAGCTTTCTCTTTTGATCTGTTGACACCGTTAATTATATTACCAGGTTTTCTGGGATTAAACCATCTTTGCCTTCCTGGAATAACTACAGTTTGGTCATTTCCACAATGTGTTTATTTTTCATTTCACTTAGATTTTCAAAGCTATTATCATAGGTTTCTACATGGAATGTTCTTTTATTGTTCTTACAAAGTCTTATTTGTGGTGATCTCCTGTCACCTTTCAAAAGTGATGCATTTGTGGTTTCTCTATTTTATCCGTGCTTTGTATTTTTAATTTTTGTTATTAAATTAAAGCAAGTAAGACAACCCAAAAATATCAGAAGAAAGATTTAAGTAGTTTTCTGGACCCCCTTTCCATTCCCCACTCCTCTCATTAGCCAATCCCAGTAATCAGTGTCATTTCATGGTAATGTGGACTATCTTCATAAACATGTCCTCACACATCCATGATATACATCTATATATATATATCTTGGTTTTGCTTTATTTTGTCTTACAAAAATAGGATCATGCTGTAATTTAATTTTTGTAGGCTTATGATGCATCATGAGTATCCCCTGGGCTAATGTACCATTCAAAACACATTCCGTAAGAGCATCATTTAATTTTCCATAGCGTTTATTTAAGCATGCCTCTGCTGATGGACATCAGGTTGTTTTCCACTCTCTCTCTCTCTTCTTTTTTACTTTAAAGAAAGCTGCACAATTATGCAGATAAATATGCTTTTTTTTTTTTTTTTTTTGCTAGCACCAAATGTTCCAGATATTCATGATTGGTACCAGTGAGAAGGCTGGGAAAGAGGATGGGATCACTTCTTTGCTTCACTTTGCATGACCTTGACCACCTATTGACTAGTTCCGTGAATTTCCTCTTCCGTTAACTGTTGATCCAGATGTTTGTCTATTTCTGTACTTGATCTTCACTTTTCTAGTTATAAATTTATAGATTTTAGTAACTCAGGGATATTGATATTTGTTTATCAGATGGGTGGTTGGAGAACTCAGTCTTATGTATTTCCATTTGGTTTGTGTATCTTAGGGCATACTGTATAAAAAATATTTACCAGGTGAAATTTGTCCCGTCTTTCTTTTATTGCTTCTGGATTTGCAGTCTTAATTGGGAAAGTTTTTCCAATCTCACTGCTATGTAAATAGTCTCCTAAAACTTAGTATAACATTTGATACATTGATTTATTCATTCATTCCCAAATGACACTGGTCAAGCCAATATGTCTGCTATATGTTGTTTCAAATTATTATTTTTTAAACATTTATTTATTTTTAAGAGACAGAGAGAGACCAAGCACAAGCAGAGGAGGGGCAGAAAGAGAGAGACACAGAATCTGAAGCAGGCTCCAGGCTCTGAGCCGTCAGCACAGAGCCCGATGTAGGGCTTGAACCCATGAACCATGAGATCATGACCTGAGCCAAAGTCGGACACTTAAGTGACTCAGCCACCCAGGTGCCCCCACTTTATGTCATTTTAAATTAAATTTGAGATGGATTACAATGAAAACCAAAAACAGTCTTCACAAAGAACTAGATTTGGGATTCACCGTATCAATTTTATGTTTTAATTCATTGGTACCTGATTTATTCAGCGCACTGGGTACTTTGCTCTTATTTCTTCTGGTTTCAAAGTTAAAGGTTTAATTCGTCATATTTTATTAACTTTTTAAAAAGTGTTTATTCATTTTTGACAGAGAGAGAGAGAGAGAGAGAGAGAGAGAGAGAGAGAGAGAGCATGAGCAGGGGAGGGGCTGAGAGAGAGGGAGACACAGAATCAGAAGTAGGCTCCAGAGTCCGAGCTGTCAGCACAGAGCCCGACATGGGGCTCAAACTCACAGACCGAGAGACCATGACCTGAACCAAAGTCGGACGCTCAACCAACTGAGCCACCCAGGTGCCCCTTATTAACTTTTTAAGTAATGAAATTATTAGGCTCTGAATTGATGTAGGAAGTGCCTCAATCAATGAAAAATAACGTGGTGGGGCTATATTTTTAGGTCACCACTTTTTCCCCCTCTGACATCTGTAGATGCTGCTCCCTAGTCTGGCATTTCATGTCCCAAAGAAAGGATCCCAGGCCATCTTTCACTGGTTCCGTGCAGGCAAACTCTGGGCTGTCTCACCAACAGCAAGGCCTCATCTCTTCTTCATATTTTCCATCACTTTCTAGGGAAGATGGTTGTATACCTCTCATCTGTAGCTTTTTCCTGAACGCTGTGGACTTTTGCAGTCCATGAACCCAGGTTGCTCTTGATGTTTTGCTTCTGGAAAGTCACCTGTTTGATAATTGCTTCTGTTCTTTGCCAGGACGGGGGCACACGAGGTCCTTCTAGACTACCAGTTTACTTCTACGTGTTCAGAGTCTGTCTTCCGTTCTCATGTCTCAGTTTCTCTTTTTGAAACCATTATTTCATTTCTTTCTCCTTTTCCTCTGTTGACGAGAATCTCAGATCTGTATGCCTGATTAATGGTTACATTTCTGTTGTTCAGTCTACAACGTGGACTTGAATCTCGTTGACGCATTTTCAATCTTTGTTGTTTCCCTCTCTGTACTCATTTTGCTCTCTGTTCATCTCTTCCTTTCATCTTGTTTTCTAGTCTCTCTCATTTTGATCTCCGTCCTTTCTCACTGAAGATCCTATTCAGCCTCTCTGAGTATGCTAAATAGTTCCTGGAGCTTACGTCTCATGTTTGTTGCAGTTCACACGCGGGACGTTCTTCCTCTGTGTTGAGGACGACATTCACATTGTTGTATTGTGCTCTCTTTTTGAAGTTGCTTCCTGTTGTAGTTTTCCTTTTTATTCATTCTTGAAAAAAAGATGAAACACAAGAAAGAAAGAGCTCCCAATGCGGGTTTTGAGCTTCCCTGAAGTGGGGGCTGAGCCAGGTGATGTGCTGCTCAGGGAGAGGGAGGAGGCGGTGTCCAGGGCCTCCTCAGCTCTTCAGTGTCCAGAGAACTCCTGACCCACTGCACATCCCCTCTTCCAACCTGGTGTGCCAAACGGACAAGACCCAGAAAACCTGATCCCAGCTCTTCCTGCCCCGCCTGCCCCGTGTTTCCTAGACCAGGATACAGGGCACAAAGGTGGGCTCCATAGACTATCCTGTCTTTTCTGGGAATCCCTGTCTGGCTTCCCTTCATGACTTCCGGTGGGGGTAGTGGGTGGTCTCACTGGGCACAGCTGGTCTCACCAATCACAGTCTGAATTCGTTAGGAGGCCAAGGGGGGTTTGACTGTTTAATTTTTAAAATATTTCTCCCTTTGCCTCACAGTTTGTGGAGGTTTTGCCTTGATTCTGCCTTTAAGCTCTTAATCAATCTTAATTTTCAGTGGTGGGGCTGTGATTTTAGCACAGGCGTGCCTCGTTTTATTGTACCTTGCTTTATTGCACACCCCATCCCCAGATAGTGTGTGTTTCACAACTTGAAGGTCTATTGAACCCTTCCCACCCCCCCACCCCAGATAGTGTGTGTTTTACAACTTGAAGGTCTGTGGTGACCCGCTCTCTGGCAAGTCTATCGGCACCATTTTTCCAACAGTACTTGCTCATCTTGTGTCTCTGTGTCACACTTTGGTAATTCTTCCAATATTTCCAATTTTTTTCATTATTATTATATTTGTCAAGGTGACCTGTGATCCGTGATTAGGACTCACTGCAAGTTTGGATAATGGTGAGCACTTTTTAGCAATAAAGTATTTTTAAAATAAGGTTTGTCATTTTTTTAGACCCAAAGCCATTGCACATTTAATAGACTGCTATTTAGTGTAAACACAACTTTTATATGCACTTGGAAGCCCCAAAATTCATTTGACCCACTTTATTGCAGTGGTCTGGAACTAGACCGAGGTATATCTGATGTATGTCTGTAGTATTTTAATATCACCTTATAAGTTTCATCGTAGGTATAAATCATTTATTTAACAAATTTTTTTTTAAGAACTCATCATGTTCTAGTTTATGGGAGTATATTCTTTTCAAGACAGGATTAAAGATAGATACAGGCTATGTCAGGATTGCCACCTAGGCTGCACATTAAATCGAGGGTGAGCTAGTGGTTTATTTAAAACACCTAAAATATTACTTGCAATATAGTAGATGCCAAATATTCTTTTTTTCTCTCTCCTACCTACCCCTCTGTCTTAATGTGAAGGAGCCACACTCTGCATTCTGTTTGCTTGCTCATAACCAGAGAGGTAGAAGGCAGTGTGATACCCCGCGGGAAGACATTACAGGTGCATGGATGTGGGGGGTGAATGCAGGGCACATATTCCGATGCCAACAACTGGTGATTCCATCTGTAGGAGAAAACTCTTGATGTGACTACACTAAGTTGATCCATACATCTGAAATCTTCATGAAAAATAACAATAGTCTCATAATTATTTTAGACAAAAGGGAGAAAATAAAGCAAATGATTCTCAATTTTGACATCAAAAAGTTTCAAGACGACAGAACCCAAAGTTCATTTTGTCTAAATAAAGGATGAGTGTGCCAGTCGAGGGTATAAGTCCTGGGAATAGAAAAGTAAGCAGGCTGGCTGTCAGCTGAAATACGATAAGAGAATCCATGTTTTTAAAGATATGGCGTTGTAGTTCTTAAAGGTAGTGGTTAGATAAAGGAAAGGATGGGAGCAAACCCAGCTCCCTTTGGGATTCCCGATGACAGTGTAACTGATGACTCCAGATGACAGTGTTGAGGAAGAATGGAAAGAAATTATATTAACAAACTGTTGTTGATGGTTATAATAAGATTTAAGCAACCAAATAACCGAACCTGAAAGACCGACATATTTTTCAAGATGATTTAGAAGGATGCTAACGTGGAAGATGTCAAAAGCCACAATTATGTCTGAACTCATTTCAGGAATGGATTCCTGGCATCAGATGCACTCAGCGTGTTATCACGTATTGATGAGGGCATTTTAGTACACGACCAAAATTGGACTAAACTCCTAAAACACATCGTTGTCATTCGGATGTATTTCTTCCATATCACTATCATCAATTTGAACTAGATTAGAAATTTTTTTTTATAATAGGGATTAGCAGTTTTTAAAAATCCAATATACTTAAAAGAAACTATTTTTAGAAAGCTTGCAGTTATCTACGGGATAGATGTGTTTATGTTACTTTAAATAACACAAACTAAAAACATTTAGAACGCTTAAAATATCTTAACTTTAGGTAGTTAAGATTCAAAGACAAAAATGTGGAATCATACTTTCTGGCTATTATTTCCTTTTTAAAATAGCTATAGATATGGATTAAATCCATAAATATAAGAAAGGCATATGTCTCCTATGTTCTGTTTGTGCCTTGGATGATAGCTGAGAAAACTCTTTTGTTCCTAAATTAGAAATGTTGCCTTGTTTCTTGATTAATCTTTGTTGCTATCAGCCTTGAAAATGACAGGAATTGTGAAATTGGAATATTTTCTGAGGTTTTATTAAACTGTTTTAATTTATGTCATTAAATTTCTCTTAAATTCAATCTTCTAACCATGTAGTTCTTGAAAATCAATTGTTTGGCTCAGGGTTTCTTATCCTCGGCACTTTGGACATTTTGGACCAGATACTTCTTTGTTGTGGGGCCATCGCATACATTGTGGGGTGCTGAACAGCATCCCTGGCCTCCATCCATAGATGCCAGTACCAGTTCTTTCCTCCCCACCCCTTCACCCAAGTGTGACAACAAAAATGTCACCAGATATTGCCAGATGTCCCCAGAAGGACAAAACCACTGCCCGTTTCACATCACTGGGGGAATTACTATTCTTGAAATAAATATACAAGTTGTCCTTTACTCTTGGTATGAGCCTAGACAGTGCTGGACGTTCATGGTCTTACTGTGTGGAGAACGTTTTCTGACAAATGTGTCTGCCACAGTATTTTCCTTCTCCACTAATTTTCCCTCACTTTTTGAAACTTTTTGTAACTGTAACTAGGTATAATTTCCTATTTATACAGAATTGCAAAAATAGTATGAAGAACTCCCATGTACCATTTACACAGTTGTCGATTGCTAACATTTTTCCCTATTTGAATTTTTCTCTCTCTTGTATATATACACACACACACACTCACGTGTGTATGCTTATATATGTGTACACACATGTATATATATATATATGTAGGTGTATATACACATATATTCACACATATACATATATATTTGCACACACATGTGTAGACACATACATGCATGTATACAAACACACACAAAATTATTTTACTGAAAGAATCGGGGTAAGTGGCAAATAGCATGCTTTCTTGATTCCTAAATATTTTAAAGTATGTTACCTAAGGAGAAGGGTGATGACTGTTAATTTAAAATATACTCAGGCAAAAACTTGAGAAAGACCATAGTATAAATCATCAGACAGTAGCTATAGGGTTCAGTGAAGGAGGGAGGGGAGAGAGTTTGGAAATTGGCTATCTCTCGAATTTGCTTGATGAATTGCCTAATGCAAATTCATTCACCTTCAGAGTTTCCTTTGCAAGTGCACGCAATCTGGAGATGTTGGTTGTGCCCTGTTTCTCTTAAGAGTCGACTAGGAAATAGTTTGACCAGGGAACTTCCCCCCTGTGGTGCTTGGAAAGGCATCACACTGGGCCCACCTTCTGTGCTGCTGAAAAAAGGAGCCGAGTGGAGGCAGCAGAAATGACAAAGTGCAGGGGCAGCCTGGCCTCTGCCGCCCGGCTTGGAGCTCCTTGAACTTGGCACCGTGATTGACTTCTTTGGGGGCTCAGAGCGTGGAGGGGAGAGGCCCAGCAGGAGTGCGCGCCTCACTAATTGCATTACGATTGCATGAGATATTGCAAGGTTTACTATGAACTCTTGGCTGGAGAACACAGGCTGGTGAGCTCCGGGAGCAGTTGGCAGCAGGAGAGGAAAAAAACGACAATCATTTGAAGAGTCAGCACAGTGGTGAAGCCAGAGTGTGCGCTCTTGGCCCGGCACACTCTGACTTCTGGCTGAGGTGCACGCTCAGCAAATGAATCGCACTGGTGAAAATGTTGGCAGGTTCCGGGAGGTATCTTCTCCTTCTTTTGTCTGGTTTTGATTGCAATAGTTTGGGAAGCTGGCAAACAGTTTGGTTTTGTTCTGAATATGTTGGCCAGGAGCCTAAGCCATTTCTTTCCTTCTAAGTGTTTGGAACTTAGACCAATCGGCTAGTTGATCAAGATAATTTATCAAGCCAGAACCACAATAAAAGATATTAAGTTTTCAAGGCTGGCTTTTGATCTGATTATTAGACCAACTATTACAAATGGCAAAGGGGGTAGGAAGATGTCCCCCTGGAATCTCCTCGTAACACCACCTTGTTTATTTCAGACTACATGCACATTGGCGCTTCTCACTGGCAGCCCTGGGGTTTCTAAATAAGAGTTTAATTCACTTTGACTAATGACCAAAAACTTGTCTAAGCTAGAGAACTTTTCTTATTACATCTCTATATAAATATACAGAGAACAAACCCTCTTGGGTACCGTGGGAGAAGGGCTCTATGTCACCATGCATATGGCAACATGTTGGCTCTTCTTACAAGCCAGTGGAACACTTGCATGACCTTTGGCCGTGCTCCAAGGAAAAATCCAGAATGGCTGATCTTTAGACCCAAGTGAACTTCTCGTTCCTCTTGAACATTTACCTCATACCTTGAGAGATTATTTCAGTGCCAACAAATTTTCACAGTGACTGTGATCAATTTCATAATGGACTGAAGATAGGCTAATGCTTTAAATGTTTACTCTGAGACAAAAAGCCAACATTGACGCTGTCTTGTAAAAAAAATGAAGAAACTTGTGTGGGTCCATAACATTCTCTGATTACTTCCTGGATGGAAAAATATCTCAAGGTCTTGCCAATGAACCAGATGCACTCTTGTTGAATTTATGTACATTTTGGGAAAGAGAATAAAAACTTTGATTATTCTGAAAATGAGAAACAACCATTAAGTTGCTAAACTCTCAGATAAACATCATTTTCATTGTTAATTTATTCACTTATTTAAAATATTTAATCAGGAAAAAAAGTTAACATCCCACATACCTACAGTGATGGCCTAGGGAAAAGACAGAAAAAAATAGTAATACTCTGGGATCTAATGTGTGTACTGTTAATGCAAGCATTATATTCGCATAAAAGTTTTTTATTGCTCTAAGTTGATATTAACTCTTTAGCTGTGTTACAACCAGCTTCAACTGAATTAATGAATTTTCTAAATGATCAATGCAGTAAGCAGTTATGTCTCTAAAGAGACAAAATGTTAGTAAAATAATTGCCTAATGGCACTTTATGTCAATTATTTCATTTGTATTTAATTAAAAGCAGTCAAAACAGTTGGCTGAGGTATAAAAATTCCCTTAGCTCTATAATTTTTAAATTGCCTTGAGTTTTTGTTGCTGGATATATAGTTGGCCTTTTGAAATAATCTGGAATGTATTTTACAAGCCAACTACCACCAATAATGTTTCTGTTGTTATTTCTTTGGGGGAAACAACTTCATAGGATGGCAAACAGCATGATTCATTGACATGGTCATATGACTAGACTTGGGGTCAGATTATCATAGAGCCTTGGGTCTCAGGTGGGCTCTGCAGAACATTCTCAGGTTGATGCCAAGTGGCAGAGTCAGGTTAGCATGCTGGCATTTTTAGAAGGTAATATGGCAAAATGGGTCTGTTGGAAACTAGAGAAGAAAGAGGAGATAAGAACAAGAATCACCTCTATTGAGCACAGAGAAAATGGCCAAGGGTATTAGAATAACTTTTACCAGGGCAGAAGACTGAACATTTTCCTCATTTAAAAGAAAAACATTTTTTTTAAGGTTTATTTATTTTTGAGAGACAGAGAGAGACAAAGCGTGAGCAAGGGAGGGGCAGAGAGAGAGAGAGAGAGACACAGAATCTGAAGCAGGCTCCGGGCTCTGAGCTGTCAGCACAGAGCCCGACGAAGAGCTTGAACTCACGGACCACGAGATCATGACCCGAACTGAGGTTGGACACTTAACCGACTGAGCCACCCCAGCGCCCCTGCATTTTCCTCATTTATTAAAAGTGATCTCTTATTGAAGCACCGAAGACTTTAGGTCATTCCTATTGGCCCTTGTTCTTTTTCTTCATGTACCACCCTTATGTAAGAGGGAACATTTCAGGTCAAGATGAATGATGCAACCTGCTGTAACCAATACCCCTATACTGCCAGTGGTTTTGTGTGATAAAAGGTGTTTTTTTTTCTCAAGTCACTTTCTGATGCAGTTGGTTGGACTTCCAAACAGCTACCCACCAAATGGTGACTCAGAGACCCAGGAGGCTTTAATCCTGTGTATCCTTCAGATCACAGCTGCCTTGGCATCATCTACGGGCTGGAGGGGAAAGAGCTGGGGTAGAAGTGGGACGGGGAAGATGGGGAGGAGATTGAGTGGGAAGGCACTGTGTATTGTAACTGCTTTGGTCTAGAGGTGACAAACCTCATGGATGCTCAACTTCCATTGACCAGAACTAGTGACCTCATCATTCCAGTTGCAAAGGAAGCTCAGAGTTTTAGAGGAACACATACCTAGTGGTGATTATTCACAGTCTCTGCCATTATGGGCAACCAAAATTAATGATTTAGGACTTTACTATATGTTGCAGACTGACCACTTTACTATTATTTAGATTTCCTAATAATGTATGAGAAGTAAATAAGTCACACATGAAAAGTGATCAAAATGGGATCATGAATCTTCCTTAACCTGTTAGAGAATCTACATATATCACCTAATGGTGATGTTCAAAGTCTTTCTCCTGAGATTGGGGAAACGACTAGAACGTCTGTCGTCACCACTTGTATTTAACACTATATCGGAAGCCCTAATCAGTGTGATAAACGCCCAAGGATTGGGAAGGAAGAACTAAAACTGACAGTATGTGAAGATGATATGATTGTGTGTGTGGAGAATCCAAAAGAAGTTACTACTAATTTAGAATTAATAAGTGAATTCGGAAAGATTCTATCAGAGTTCTGTCAATATACACAAATCAACTGTATATTCAGACACTAGCAACGTATAATAGAAAACAAAGTTTAAAACGCATACAGTTTGTAAAAGGTTTCTATGCCAGGCCCAAAATGGTCACAAGTATCATAGTTTAAGGCAACACTTATTTATTATCTCACACTTTCTGTGAGTCAAAATCTGGGTACGACTTAGGAAACTGCAGTCAAGGTGTCAGCCAGGGCTGGGGTCTCCTAGAGGCCCACTGGGCAAGGGTCCACTTTCAAGCTCACTCAAATTATTGACAGAATTAATTTCTTTGAGGCCATAGAACTCACAGAAGCTTGCTTCTTCAATGCCAGCAAGGAAGCAAGCGAGCAAGAGAGAGACTCTGGTGTTAGTGGACCAGAAGGTGGGGCTTCCTTCACGGAGATATCTGAAATGTAGCTCATCCATGAGGGTGACATTCCAAAAGCTTTGCCATGATCTGCTGGTTAGAAGCAAGTCATGGGTCACACTCAAGGTGAACAGGGAGGTGGGTGTCATGACACCTGCCTTAAACTTTGTCTGTCAAACCATTAAACTGTATTAAAAGCCCCAGCTGCATAGAAATAAGCATAACCAATGATGTTCTAGACTTCTATGCAGAAATTTAAAAGTGCTTTTGAAAATGTAAGGGAGACTTAACTAATCAAAGGGATATGTCATGTTTATGGATTAAAAGACTCAATGTCTTAAAGATGTCCATTTTCCCCACATTGACCTAAAGATCCAATGGGGTCACAAAGTTTCAGTAGTTTTAATTTACTTTTTGAAATCAACAAATGGAATAAAACATTTTATATTAAAGGGGCATCTGGGTGGCTCAGTCAGTTGAGCCTCTGACTTCAGCTCAGCTCATGATCTCGTAGTTTGTTGAGTTCGAGTCCCACATCAGGCTTGCTGCTGTCAACATGGAGCTTGCTTGGAATCCTCTATCCCCCCTGCCCCACCCCTCCTTTGATCACACACACACACACACACACACACACACACACAGACACACACACACACTCTCTCTCTGTCTCTCTTTCTCTCAAAAATAAATAAATCTTTAAAAATTTATATTAAAATGCAAAGGACCAACAATAAAAAAGTTAATTTTTGTTATACCAGAAAAAAACATATTTCTATACTTCAGCAATAAAAAACGGAACATAAAATTTTAAAACAGTATATATATATATAACCTAATAGCATCAAAAACATCAACTACCCAGGGCACCTGGGTGGCTCAGTCGGTTAAGCTTCTGACTTTAGCTAGGGTCATGATCTCATGGTTCATGAGTTTGAGCCCCACATCGGGCTCTGTGCTGACAGCTCAGAGCCTGGAGCCTGCTTCAGATTCTTGTCTCCCTCTTTCTCTTCCTCTCCCCCACTCATGCTCTGCCTCTCAGTCTCTCAAAAATAAGTATCTAAAAATTTTTTTTTAATTAAGATTTTTTGTTTATACATGCAACAAAGGACTCATATCCAAATATATAAAGAATTGACACAAATCAATAAAAAGAGCTTATCAAACCATTCAACAGTTGGGCAAAAGACATGGCCGGGCACCTTGCAAGAGAGAATATTCAGATGAAAGGGGGCTCGTCTTCACTGGTCAATAGGGAAATGAAGAGTAAACCATAAGGTGTTCATCATGTTATGATAAGGTAGCCACCAGGGAAATAAAGAGGAAAACCTTGACCCATCCATCGAAATGACTGAAGGAAAAGAAAGAGTCACATGTTGAAGAGTCTGTACAGCAACAGGAGGGAGATATACAGCCACTTTGGAAAGCTGATTGGCAACATCTACACAATTGAAACCCATCAGTTGAACCTCTAGGCATATATCCAACAGAAATGTGTCCTATAAATGTGTCCAAATAAAAGACATGTACAAGGATTTCTCAGCAGCATATATGTAATAGCCCTCAACCAGAGACAACCAATACGTCCATCACTAAAAACATATGGAGCGTCACAAACATCTGGAGGAATGAAATGACCCCCCACAAAAGACAACTCACCAAATCATTCCAGTAATTTAACAAATGCATCATTTCTATACTATTTGCTCTTCATGGGGGAAAGAGGTTTGTGTCTGGGAGGTAATGAATTGATTTCCTCTGGTCATAAGCATTTGTAATCTGGATATTGGCTACCTGAGTAGATCCACAGGTTTCCTTCCTGAGTAGATCCTGAGTTTCCTTCAGTTGTATGCTTATGATTTGGGTGTACATCTGTATGTATGTACTATTTTAATGTAATTTCTGGAAATAAGTGGCCAGGCACATAAAGAGTTTTATAAACCAAAAAACTCTTTATATAAGTGTGTTACTGTGCTTTAAAAAATCCCAGCATTGATGAATTTCACCTTTAATTGGAGACCCTTGTGCATTTTCTGTCTTTTCATAAGAGGGTGCCAACCCTGCATCCATTTAATGCATCGGTGGCTGTAAGTTGGACCAAGTCCATGTGGTAGGCGTGACTTCACCTGCAGCCCTAAGCACCCCTCCTCTAGTGACAGCTTTTACCAAGATAAAATTCACAAACCATAAAATTCATCCTTTTAAAATGTTCAAGTTATTGGCTTTTGTATATTTACAGAGTTGCACAACCATCACACTTACCTCCTTTACAACATTTTCATTGCCCCATTAGCACTTACTCTCATTCCCTCCTCTGTCCAGCCTCTGGGAACAAATAGCTTGCCCTCTGTTTTACATATTCATCTATTCTGGACATTTCATAGAGATGGGACCATATAACACGTGGTATTTATGACTGGCTTCTTTCACTTAGTGTCACATTTCCAAGTTCATCCATGTTGTTGCGTGTATCAATACTTCACTCCTTTCTATGGTCCAATAATATTTCATTTGTAGATATACCATATTTTGCTTATCCATTTTTCAGTTGGTGAACACTGGGTTTCCATTTTTTGGAGATTATGAATAATGCTCTGAACATGCATGTGTAGGCTTTTGTGTGGACACGTGGTTTCAATTTTCTTGGGTCCATGCCTAACAGTAGAATTGCTGGGTCATGTGGTACTTTACTCTATGTTTAATAGTTTGAGGAGCTACCAAACAGTTTTCCAACCTGGCTGCATCATTTTATAATCTGGCCAGAAAATTCTGAGGGTTATAATTTCTCCATATCCTTGTCTTCTTATCATATGGATCCTCCATATCCAGCCTTGCCCCCTACCCATTCTGTCTGTCTATCTATCTATCTATCTATCTATCATCTATCTACCTATCTATCATCTAATCTATCATCTATGATGTGAAGTGGTATGTCACTGGGGGTTTTATTTGCATTTCCTTGAAAGCTAATAATGTTAAGAATATATTCATGTGCCTGTTGGACATTTGTATATCTTCTTTGGATAAATGTCTGTTCAGATTCTTTGTCCGTTTTTAAACTGGGTTATTTTTTATTGTTGCATTGTAAAAGTTCTTTATATATTCTGGAAACAAGTCCCTTATGAGATATATAGTTTACAAATATTTTCTCCCATCCTTGGGAGAAATCTTTTCACCTTCTTGCAGGCATCCACAAAAGCACAAAAAGTTTTAATTTTTATGAAGTCCAAATTACCTATTTTTCTTTTTGTCTCTTGTGCTTTTAGTGTCCTATATAAAAACATGTAGCCTAACCCAAGGTCACAAAGACTAGTTTTCTTTTAAGAGTTTTATTGTTTTAGCTCTTACATTTATGTCTGTGGTCCCTTTTGAGTCACTTTTAGTGTATGGTGATGGGGGGGGGGGGTCCATGGTCATTCTTGTGTGTCACCACCCACTTTTCCCAACATCATTTACAGAAATTATTTATCTTTCTACTTCGAATGATCTTTGCGCTCTTGTTGCAAATCGATTGACCATACATGTAAGCCTTTATTTCTGGACTCTTTGTTCTGTTCTGTTAATCTATGTCTCTCCTTATGCCACACTACACTGTCCTGATTACTGTATTTTGTAGTAAGTTTTGAAACAAGGCAGTGAATCTTCCAACTTTCTTTCTCATTTTCAAGATTGTCTTAACTATTCTGGATCCCTTGTTTTTCCATATGAATTTTAGGATCAGCTAGCCGACTTCTAGAATTTTTGTTTGTTTCCAGGTTTTATTTAAATTCTGGTTAGTTAAGGGGCACCTGTGTGGCTCTGTGCTGACAGCTCAGAGCCTGGAGCCTGCTTCAGATTCTGTGTCTCCCTCTCTCTCTGTCCCACCCTGTTCGCGCTCTGTCTCTGTCTGTCTCTCAAAAATAAACATTAAAAAATTAAAAAAAAATAGATGTTAACATAGAGTGTAATATTCATTTCAGGAGTCAAATTTAGTGATTCATCCCTTACATGCAACACCCAGCACTCATCACAAGTGTCCTCCTTAATACCCATCACCCATCTAGCCCAACCCCCACCCACCTCCCCTCCAGCAACCTTCAGTTTGTTCTCTATTGTTAAGAGTCTCTTATGGTTTGCTTCCCCCCCCCTTTCCTTTCCCCTATGTTCATCTGTTTTGTTTTAAATTTCACATATGAGTGAAATCATGTGGTATTTGTCTTTCTCTACTGACTTATTTTGCTTAGCACAATACACTCTAGCTCCATCCACATCGTTACAAATGGAGAGATTTCATTCTTTTTGATCGCCAAGTAGTATTCCATTGTGTGTGTGTGTGTGTGTGTGTGTGTGTGTGTGTGTGTGTATGTATATGTATATACCACATCTTCTGCATTCATTCATCAGTCGATGGACATTTGGGCTCTTTCAATAATTTGGCTATTGTTGGCAGTGCTGCTATGAACATTGGGTGAATGTGCACCTTTGAATTATTGTTTTGAATCCTTTGGGTAAATATACCAAGTAGTGTAATTGCTGGGTCATTGGGTAGTTCTATTTTTATCTTTCTGAGTCTCCTCCATACTGTTTTCCAGAGTGGCTGCACCAGTTTGCATTCCCACCAAGAGTGTAAGAGGTTCCCCTTTCTCTGCATCCTCATCAACAGTTGTTTCCTGGGTCAACTTCTGGAATTTTGACAGGGATTGCATGGAATCTGTAGATCAGTTAGGTAGTATTGCCAGCTTAATTGTGCTCAGTCTTCCATATCATGGATGTGGGATGTCTTTCCATGTCTTGAGGTCATTTAAAAATGTCTTTCAACATTGCTTTGTAGGTTTCACTGTGTAAGTATTGTATTTCATGTGTCTAAGCTTATTTCTAAGTGCTTCATTCTTTCTGGTACTATTGTAAATGAAGGTGTTTTCTTAATTTCGGTTTTGATTATTCAGTGGTAATATGTAGCAATACAATTGTTTCATATATTCTGTACCTTAAACTTTTGAAGGCCTGGTCCAGGTTCCTAGTCGACAGAAGGGTTGATTTAGTTGGTGGGTGAAACCAGCATGTGTCACTCTGTCCCAGACAAGTGTCCCTGAAGGGCACCATCACTGCCTGGTACCCTGCAGGGCTGCCTCTATTACAGGAAAACCAACTGAGAAGCTGCCTTCACTGGGGCACCTGTTCACTGGACATTTGAAATTAGAGCCCTGTCTCCAAAACAAGGGGTAGGATCAGGTACAAAGACTACCCATCCCGAGGGGCAAGATTTATAAAACCCAGCCATGTTTTCATGTGTCCAGAAGGAGCTTCTGGGCCATTTAACAAGACTCATAGTGGAGGAAGAAATGGTTTGTCTATGGTAAATTCAGAGCCCACAAAATGGTATGTATTGTTTAGGTGTCAGGGAATAATCTGAAGTTATTTGGGGACATTCTTTTTCCTTCTTCGACATTATCTTTTAAAAAGTAGGTGTTTAACACAGCAAAAGACTGTGTATAATGTATCTATTGCTTATAGAGCCCAATCATGACATGAACCCAACCCCTCACACAAGAACCACAATGTGACTCCCAACCTGCCCTTCCTTATCTGTTCCTCCTCATCCCACGTCCCCACTCCTCTCTCCAGAGGGTCTTTTCCCCTAAATGGGGAGAGGGGATTTTCAAGCATGGCTTTATTAGGAATGTATACATGTCTGACAGCGTGCTATTTAGTTCTGTTTGTTCCCGAGTCTATGAAAGTGGTGTCTCTCTACAGGTAGCTTTCTGAGTCTAGCCTTTTCTGCTTCAGGTTCTCTTTCAAGAATTATCCAATGTGGGTGTAAGTTGCTGTGGTCCAGCAGCATTGTGTGACTATGCATCCATTTATATAGCCTTTTCCCAGGCCATGGGCACCTGCAAGGTCATTCCCTATGTTCCTGTCAGAAATGGGGCTGCTGTGGACGTTGGTTCGCATGCTTGAGCTTCTCTTGGTCTCGCGCAGGAGTGTGATTGCTCTGTTTCCTTCCCACCCACTTTCTTGACTCTGCCTTTGGGCTTATGCTTACCAGATGTCCTAGTGAGCAGGCCGCAGTCTCCCCTCCTTAGGGTTATTTGGACAAGACTTTCACCTTCTCAGGCTGGGACGAGAGGGCTGTGTCAGGCCTCCGTTCACGACAAGCAGCCACGTTTATATGGCTTCCAGGCTTTCCTCAGCTGTCCAGTCTCCAATGGGTGCAGTGGGTGGTGTAGCCCAGGCTCTCTGCCTTGTGTCCATTAGCAATACTTCCAAGATATGAAATTCACTGGAAAAAGAGAGCAGCAGGCAGATGGCATGGATGGGTACCACTGGACATCCAGTTGAGCAATCTGGGAGAATTCTGATGATGATCATAATTGCTGAACTATCATTCTTGTACAGTGTAGAGAACTCCCAGTATCATTGAGGACATGAATGTCATCAAAATCATAATAATAATAATAAGAAGAAATAGCAGCAAACTTGGATGTACAGGCCCTCACTATAGGCCATGACTGTTCTACATGTTTTTTAGCATATGGATTCTTTAATCAGACAATAGCTCCATGAGGCAGGTCCTTTCAGTATCTCTCTGTTCTCCAGAGGAAGTGGGTCCCGAGGGCTGATAAGCAGTCCATGGCCCTGTGGAGGGACCAGGGTTCATCGGGCCCTGACTCAGGATCTGTGCTCCTGTTTTTGCCCCAGTATCACCTCTTGTGTGTTACCCACTGATCGCATGTGCTTGTTAGTGGTCCTGGAGACTGATGGGCTGCAAAGAGGCTGAAACAGGTCCCTGTCTTTAAGAAATTTGGAGTTTGTTATCTGAAGTCTTAACTAACAACTGGTGATAAATGGGGCCTGCAGAAGACAGAATTTGTGTGCTCACGGGGCTGATGGTCTCCTCCTGAGTTGGCTGGTCAGCTCTGGCCTTGCAGAAGGAGTCGTGGTGTTTGGGTGGGTGTGCCCCAAATCCTCCACCCTGAGTGTGTCTCATGGAGGAAGAGCCCTCTCTGCTCCTCGGACCCCCAGTCCTGGGTGGTGGTGGGGGGGGGGGCTTTGATGACAGGAGATCTGTTTTCTTTGACTCCTTGAGTTTGGCTCAGGGACACAGCTCGATTTTAGGACTCACAGTGAATGCACGGGTTTGAAGCCACCCGGAGGTTTTCTGACCCATGCAAGTGGCTCTTCCTTCCACTTCAGGATGGGGATGGAGGTGGTGTCCCTGCCGCTTCCCGAGACACGTTTCCAGAGTATTTTTCTTGCAAGAGAGCTAAATAATACCCCAGGAACAAGTGGAAACAAAGGAATAAAAGATGTGTGTGACTGTGCACGCATGTGAGCGCGCGCACATACACACACACACACACACACACACACAAGAAAACAGAAGAAATGGTTGCTAAAAAGTTGTCATCGCTGCTCAAGGATAATGTTAAAATGTTAGATTGGCACAGACTCTACTGCATCATACCTGCTGCACGTGGGCCCCATTAATGCTGAACCTGGCCCTTGACGTGGAAGAAATTTCAAGTAACTTAGTGGGGTCATTTGCCCACTACAAGACGTACATCTTATATTTATTTGCGGCTGTTTTTACTGCCCTGTTTTGCAATGCATTTTGCATAAAAGTTTCCCTACAATTCCACGATAAATAAATACATGAAAATAAATTTAAAAAATAAAGTAAGAAAAGAAGTTGACATTTCCATGTTCCCGGGTGAACACAGTGGTGAAGGGTGGTTTATTCATGAGATGTCCTTAAATCACAATTTCGAAAGTCACACCAACCAAGGCCACTCTCTTTTTCGTTAGCCCCCTGTGTATAGGGATCCACAAACGGAATGTTCTCCCATTTCGATTCCTTATAAAGGTATCACACAGAAACTGTTCTTGTCATGAGGTGTCTCAAATAGGCAGCTAGTGTCTTTAGATATTTATGCAAGAGACACCGTAATTTTTACTCTACTCCAAACACTCCTAACACTTTCTGGTTATAAAAGCAGAGTTTTTCTATCATGTCTAGTGGGTTCAGCTAGAGAAATTTAATTTTAATTTTTTCCCAATGCCTTAAACTTCCAGGTGTTTGACTATGCATTTCAAAACACCCATTAGCATAGCTGAGGGGACCCTGTTTTATTAACAGAGGCCAAGGCTAAGACCGTGGCCGGCTGCCTGGCCAGGCTGTGCCCACATGAGTATTCTGTGCTGTCTCCCTGCGAGTTCACACGAAATTACTTTTCTCTGCCCACTAAGCTTTTAGCAACTGAGTGTCTATGGCCTCCTGATTTTTAATGCAGCTAGTTCAAACCATCATAATCTTTGCAAGTCATTTGCAATATATTTATAGGAAACCATCACTCCATAGCGTTCTGAATTTCCTGCTTAGGGTACAATGGCAAAAGTCATTAAACATTAGCAGTAATAGTATTTTCACTGTAATAAAGTGTTAATTACTTCCACATGTTAATAGAGTGGGGGAGGGAGTTTTCGCTATTGTTACTCTGCCTAAAATGATTTCCATGTGATAATTTTCCAGGATATCAAAAACTGAATAATTATGCACTAATTAAGAAAGTAGGGCCTGCTCTAGGAGTTAAGACTGCATTAATTTTAATGTTTTTACAGTCCTTTAATTGGGGAAAGGACTGTAAATTGGGAGCTGATGCGCTGTTCCTCCGTGAGTAGGCCTGCCTTTGCGATCTGCCTCCTATATACAGCAACCCAAGGTCAACCCAAGTTTGCAAAATCCCTCTGTTCTTCATAGGAAACGTATTGGTGGTGAAGCGTGCATCGATCACTCTGACAAGCATTTAACTCTCCAAGAGCACATGCGCTCACTTCTTAAATTATTAATTGCATTAAATACATTTTCATATTGTGGACGGTTTGCTACAAACTGTTCTCTGGTAGGGAGGTGCTGTCCCCCACAATGGAGACTGCTCACTTTCTGTTGCTACAGGGTACTCACTGGTGGGTTGGCAGAGCCCATGAAGGTGTGTGTCTGTCAGCCCTGGGTTGGTCAAAGGAAGTAACCTTGGTGGTAGTGGTATTATTTTTGTTTTGTTTTGTTTGTTCTGTTTTGTTTTTTGTTTGTTTGTTTGCTAGGTGGTTTTGTTATCTTGTCTGTTTCTTTTCCTTGGCTGGCTTGCTTCATGCAGGCCAGCTTTCAAGTGAAGAAGCATGTGTCCTCCCCATGGACCTCCATGGGGACATTCACTCATTGTTGCAACAGAAGCAGCTTCTGCCTCATTGACATTGAGTCAAGAGCATGGCAAAGAGGACCCGACATTCTAAAGGGGACACTCTGAATGAAAGCAGGATTCAGGCTATCAGATGAGCCTTCTATGGACCCTAGTATGTCCTCTGCTGCAGTCATTTACTTACCAAGCTGTGGTAAGCTTTGTTGTGCGAGCCATGGTATAGCTATGGTAGCTATGTTGTGCGAGCCACGGCTGCGGGAACAAATCCAAACCTCTCTTTACATCATGGGTGGATCGGGCAGTAGTACCAGGGCATCATTGCAGAAATAAGCTGTGGAAGGCTGACTGCCCAGGGCACATGCAGCTTTGATTGTGAGACCAGAGTGACCTACCAGATTATAGCTGGAGATAGGGCCAGTGTGGGAAGTGCTGAGGGAGTGAGCAGTGGGAAAGGCAGCGTCCTGAGAGGGACGCATGGAGAAGCACATTGGAGAAGGGGCTGGATTCACTGACCATGAGCCCCAGACAAGTCAAGCCACAATTCTTCTAAGGCATAGCTCTTGCCTTCCCAAGGGACTGTGATTTGCGTGTTTGAAAGCACCTTTCTCAGGCTGCTGTTTGACAAATTAAGTACAAGAAGGTAACAATGGCAGATGTAGGTGGATTCTCCTCTCTTACCACTAACTTGGAAAATAAACCAGTTGAAATGCGCTTCTTCTGGTTTTCCTCTGTGGATTTGATGATGAGGACATCACTGAAATGTGGCATTGTCCCTGAAAGCCTAGAACGCAGAGGGTCTCTTCACAGATCAAGATGATTGTATGCAAGAGGCCTTTGACCTGGAACCTTGCTGTGTTTGGGGTGTGTGGGAGTTTGCCATGGTGTCGTGGGTGCTGTGGACAAGCTCAGAGCCAGGAAAGTCCTTTCTCTGGCCAGGATGAAGCCAGTCCTTCCCTAGCAATGTACCATGGTGGTGCTCCATTCGCGGGTACTGACATTCCCCAGAATATTCTTCTCTAATGTGCATGGATTCTGGCCCTAGGATCATATGATTGACCCAGGCACACTTTCTCCTCCTCCTCCTCCTCCTCCTCCTCCTCCTCCTCCCCCTCCTTCCCCTCCTTCCCCTCCTTCCCCTCCTTCTTCGTCTTTGGCTATGGCTTCTTCAGCTTCTTCAGCTTCAGTTTCTTCAGCCACTTCTCCTTTTCCTATTTCTTCTTCTTCTCCTCCTCCTTCTTTTTCTTCCTCTTCTTTTTCTGCAGGCAGACTATATATTTCTTACTTTTAAGGGATATAGTATAACTCCCGGATGCATTCCAAATGGCACTGGCACTTTCAGAAAATCTGGATCCCATAGCAGGAGCCTACTTGGTCTGTGGATGATCCTGTGATCAAGTTATTTCAATGGGGTGTTTGCTTAGGACACCTGTTCACAGGGTGGCAATCAGTTCCTTCTCATGAGATGGCAAATAGGCTCCTTGTTTCAAGGAGCCACATCACAAATTTACATCAAAACTTCCAGCAATATCACCTTGGCCTGCATACGTCGCATCTTTAGCAGCCCTGACATAGGACTTTGGGACCAAACAGTCCAGAGCAGGCCAGACATTCATTCATTCGTTTATTTATTCATTCAACAAATAGTACAGAGTGCTTGTTTTGCACTAGGCGCTGGCCTTGGTGCTGGGACTAGAGTAGTGAACACAGTAAAGAGTGAGGCAGCAGGAGTGAAGAGACTGAGCCACACAGGTATCTGATAAAAAATTATAGCAGCAAGACCAGAGGTCCCAAGGAGGAAGCCCACTGGGATAAGCAAGGAGAGGCAGGTAGATAATGACGTCAGGAGGTAATGACAGAGCCTGATTGTGTAAGGCCTGTGGACGTGGGCCAGCACTTTGGGCTTACTCACAGTGAAGTGAGAGCAAGCAGGGTCAGAGCAGTGACATGTCCTGATGTGGTTTAGACCAGATTGTGGAGGGTTAGGGTGGCGGTGGTCAGACCACCTCACTAACCAAGGTGAGATAATGGTGGTTTGCACCTAGGTGGTCAGTACAGAGTGCCAAAAGAGATCAAATTATGAGTCTATTTTGGAAATCAAGCCAACTGGGTTTGGTTTTGTGGATTGGGTATGGAGCATGAGGGGAAGACGGGGGAAAGGACTACCTGTGGATGGTGGCTGCAAGGGTAGAATTGCCACTTGTGGATGAAGAAAGTGCTGGAGGGTCTGGTTGGGGAGGGAACGTGAAGATTAGCTGTGGGTATGTTAAGTTTAAAATGCTAATGGACAAATAAAAGGGGATGTCTGATAAGCTGTTGGTTATTGAATCTGCAGCTCATGGCACAGGGCTGGGAAGGACGTGGGCAAGTCTGCTGACCCGATTGTCCACAAAGGAGGGAGCCTCCCTCTCCCATTGCTCACCAGTTTTGAGACCCTTTCAAACGTTGTGGTTGGTCATCTGAGCGTCTTGTCTTGGAATGTCTGGAAATGAATATCTGAATGTGAAATAAAACACTTCCTTTAAAATTTGAATTTAGGTTTAGATTAAGGGAAACACAGAGGATTTGCTCAACCAGATGACTATACCTATATCTGCCGAATGACTGGAGTTTAGAACTCTTCCTGTACATATACAGTTAATATTTATACACTTTACACGTCCGGTTCATGATAGCCTCTCCAGCTCCTGCAATTGCTTCCCTTGCTGATTGTCTATGATAGGTGGTACCTGGAGTGCTCGTTTTGGTGCTTATAAACTGCCTTCTGGATAATAAGTTCTTGGAAGGTAGGGATCGAGTGACGTGAACTGCTATTGTTTTATTTTCAGTGTTTGGCGCCTTGCCAGGCAAATAGTGTGTAACACATGGTTGGTTGGTTGGGTAGGTGAATGAGTACGTGACTATGTAATAAAAAGATAGATGGAGACTTCGTCCTTCCTCACAGAAGATAGGTGTGTGCCTTTTATTATGTTTAACAAGGAAACCCACTCATAACCCAGGGCTTGTTTTGTTTCTTTGTTTTAGAGTCAATGGAAAGAAAATAGAAAGTGAATGTATTCAAGAAAGGGTATGGTTGCGGGGTTGACAGTCTGGAAGTGACAGCTAACTTGAAAGATCTATTATGGGTTTAAATGCCTGCATTTAGAGTATGAGAGAAGGGAAAGCAGGAGGACAAGGAGGGAAGGCATGAACATAGCAGGGTCATATAATAAAGAGCTGATAATGAAGAAGGACCAGATCACATACCCCAGCCTTAGCTATGCTCACTAGCAAGAGTATTGGTTTTGCAAGTGGACCTCTGATTCCCAGAACTGGTTCAGGAATGTGCCTTGGTTTGTGACACATTTTGTGCATGTGTGTGTTAGCAACAAGGAACACCCTCGGACCCACCACTGACCGGAAACCTGGAACTCTGGCCCAGTGGCCGTGGCTTAGCCCCCGTGTGCCCCTCCCATGCTTGGCGTGGCTGGCCTGGTTCCCCCCGAGGTCCAGGCAGATTTAATGATACTGTCCCTTTGACTCCCCAAGAGCCCGGTTTGGATGATGATGCACTGAAGAGCATCCCCCTTCCTGCTTCCTCTCTCCTGATGCGTCAATATCTTGAATTCTGTGTTTATCCTTCCCCTCCTTTTTAAACAATAATTTATTTCAAAAACAGGTTTTCTAGTGCATCTTGAGTTGTTAAATTTGCATTACTCCAAGGTAGCAGGGAAAGAACATTCAAAGCAGGGAAGCGTAAGGAAATGGTTCTGTGCTCCAGTAACAAGTGGGTGTGTTGCTGAAAGTGAAAATCTGCAGGTCATAGCCCACTCGATGTGCCCTTTCATAGAGCGCATTTTCATATCATGAACTGAAGTGATAACTGGTAATAGCTCCAAAAGAAGAGCTATCAAAACGGAGCCAGAGACAGATGATCTGTGCGCTGAAAGTTCCTCCCGGAGCTGTGCACCGTTCCCTTTTCATATCACCCCCTGGTGACTTGAATTGCTCAGCTCTGGAAGTCGGCACTACCAGGAGGAAAGATGAATTGGGCTTTGGGTGGTGGTCGAGGTTATGGGGAGCTGGCGGCATGGGAGTGAATATTAAGTCACCCAGGGGAAGAGGACAGGTAGAAACAGGGTCCTGCCGATCACCGAGGGAATCCAAAAAGAGAGAAGGTGGAGCAGGAGTGGCTTCTGAGTGGGAAGGATTAACTAACCTTGGCAGAAAAGAAAGAACCCCTATGCACGCTTGGGCTGCCCAGGTGCCTCCCCTGTTGGCGAGTGAGGGCGTGACAGCTGGAAGGGGCTTCGGCTCTGGGTCAAACTCCACTTTGGCCTCTGTGCATTTTGTCTGTGTGTTGTCAGCATCAGGCAGACTGAGGGACTGATGTTAGCTACGGGGAATTCTTTCTGAAATTTGAAAGGCTTCGCATAAGTTTCTGTAAGCAGCATTTTCTGGAATTCTCTGATGCCCTTAGTAAGCATCCTTTGCTGTATATCATGCTGGTGTGCAGAGAAGTGTCAATGCCAACACACTGTTGCAATGTCCCAATGCCCAGTTGAATTGGATAAGGGCTGCTAAAGGCTAAGCTCTGGGGTGCAAGAGCTGGGAAGATCAAAGATGCGTCCAGGCTGGTGGCGGAGGTGGATTACTAGACAGACAAGGAAACATGGCTGCTTGTGGCACAGCCTTGGTGTCACCGGGATGCCATGGGTACCCTCATTCGGTCTGGGGAGGGAGAGAAAAGGAGTCCCAGGAGGAGCTGTGTTGGCAGATGGGGATTCCATTGTTGTTGGGAGAGGACGGATTGGTTCATGGTGCCAGGGAATGACCTCTTGCGCCACTACAGATTTTGTGGGAGTGATGTTAACATCTCAATTTCATTATCCTTTAAATGAAACATGTGTGCTCCGCCATGTTCAAGTTGCTCTTAGGTCTAGCATTCTCTGTGTCTTTAACGCCACGAACTCACTGCCTCCCAACCTCATGACCTCCAGATTTCCTGACAACTGAAGGAGTGTATGCAGTGTGCGTGCACACATTTGTGGAGCGTTGGCCCTTGAGTTTGCCTAGACTGCATCCAAACCTGAAAACAGATGGGATCCTGGTTTGCTGGAAAACACGGGCCGCACCTTCCTTGGGAGGAAACACTGACCTGCTGGGGATCCAGTGGAGGCTGCAGGCAGAGTCTCTGCTTCCAGAAATGGTCAGTGACTTTGATTCACTGCACAAAGCAGTCACCCTGGCTGAGAGCCAGTCAGGGTCCTCAGGCTGCCGCAAACTTGAAGATGCCAGCAGGGCACGGCACCGAGGACGCCTTGGACCCGTGCCCACCCTGGTTAGTGAGAACCAGCCGGGAGCACCTGAGGCCCCCACTGGCAGGGCTCGTGAATGCCTTTTTAAGACAAGGCAAGCTGCCAACCACAATGAAATATGCAATTGTCCATCTGTTGCCCAAATTAAAAAAAAATTTTTGCCTTCCATTGCCAAAAATTTCTCTAACTACTGTCCAGTGGTCTAATCTTGCATTTCAAGGGGGAAGGGGATTATATAGGTTATCATTTTGAGGGAGCAGTTGGATTAGGGGGCAAGGACTTTCAATGGTGTGAAGGAGCCAGAGGTAGGATTCTAGATGGATGCCACGAAAGATACCATCATCTCTTAAAAACCATTTGAGAACTTTATAAATCACCAATTGTTTCTTGTAAAAAATAAACTGGAATCCTGAGGTCACCTTCCTCCTTCATTCCAGACAAGTTCCTGTTGTCTCTGTAGACTTCTGGAGAAGCTGGTGCCAGATTTTGCCTCAGTAACTCCTTTTTGTTGGTAAGAACACACACACACACACGTACTTTTCCTTATTTATAAGAATTTTTTCTTCCCCACACCTAAAACAAGATTCACACATCATATTCTTAAAATGTCAAGAGACTCAAATCTTACTTTTTGTCTTGTTTATACCCCAATTTTATCTGTTAATTTGAGTCAATTTTCCTTTTTTAAAAATAGCTGAGTATTTATGAATCTTGAGTAATCTTGAACATTGCAGAAGGAAGTCAAATATGTCAAGCAGAAGATCAAATCTCTGGTCACTAATGATACCTGGACAGACAGGGGTGGTTAAGAGCAAAGGGGACAAGAGCAAGCTTCTGGGAGGCATTCTAGGCTTCCTGACATATCTGGCACATCATGGAGGGAGGGGACCAGGGTGGTTTGCAGCGCGAGTTTCCAAGAAGAGTCTTCAAAGACAGGATGAACTCAAGATCCAGAAGTAGGGGCTGTGGCAGGAATTTGCTTCCCTCCTAAACCTGTCCCCCATTGTATTAACAGCAGGTGCAAGCTGGAGGGTGATGTCATAGGCTCTAGGAATGTGCTTTGAAGGGGCTCCTAGTAGGGGGAGAAGTCACGAAGGAAAGTTGGGGGGGGGACGTGGTTCCAGGAACACAAAGGGAAAGCTGAGTCTCCAAAATTGACAGCAGCTTATACCCCTGCTTCCCCCCAGCTGGCTCAGAGTCTCAGTCCATAAATATCATTCTCCTTGTTCTTATTCTTCTCTTTCCTCTATATACAAGTTCAAATTTCTCCCTTATTAACATTTTCTCTTTCATTGGACCATGCTCCATGAAGAAGGGTAGCATCTTTTTTCATTTTCTCTTCTTTCACAAGTGAGCTTTTTAGAAATTTCTGTTTTTTTATTTACTGTCTGTACTGCTTCATTCCACTTTCAGCCCCAAATCCATTACAATTTACCAAATTTAATTTATACAAATGAAAATTGCCAAGTTAAGGGGCACTCAAGGCATTTTCTCCAACTTCTGCCAAGAATTTAACATGGTTTAACATTTATTTGATTTTTTTCCAAAATGAAACAGATACAATATTCTTCAACATAAAGGTAATACATGTGTATTTCAAAAATAAATAAATAAAAAAGGAAAATTCTGAAACAATGAAAAAGAGACAACATAATCCCAACTACATGAAATAGCAATAGTTATGTCTTGTATGTATTGCTTTCTTTCAGAAGTTTCTTTCTTCATGTGGACATATGCAAGTTATATGTAAATTATATGTACATTATGTCTACATATAAATGTGTGTATGTATATAAATATATGTCAATGTGTGTCTCTTTACATACATATGTTTATTTTATACTCTATTATGTTGTAATATATTATATTGTTATATATTATATAATGATATAACATATTTATGTATTATACTAAATATAATATATAGAAACTTAATGATGTATATTATATTTCATTTATATATACATATATGTGTGTATATATATATACACACACAGAGAATATGATGCATATTTTTATGTTTTATAAGTTACATTTGCCATTTGATAGAAAGAAATTGGGAAGTGTTTGCTTTTTTCAATTCTTTATGGGAGTTTGTGTGAAATTGATATTTCTTTCCTAAATGTTTGGGAGAATTAAACAGTAAAGTTGTCTGGGTCTCTTGCAATAATTTCATGGGAAGGTTTTTAATGAAGAATTCAATTTTGATTATTGATATAGGACTATTATGATTTTCTGTTTCTTCTTATGTCAGTTTGGTAGGCTGTATTTTAAAAGGAATTTGTCCAATCTATCTGTATTTTCAAATTACTACCATAAAGGTGTCCACAATGCCTTCTTATGTTAATAATGTCTGTAGAATCCGTGGTGATGTCCCCTCCTGCATTCCTCCTGAATTCCTTCTGTCAGTATAGAGCCTGACACAGGGCTCAAACTCACAAACTGTGGGATCATGACTTGAAGTCTGAGATCATGATCATGAGCCAAAATCAAGAGTCGCACACAACCAGCTGAGCCACCAGGTGCCCCTGCATTTTCATTCTTTAGCTCTTTTTTTGATTAGCATTTAAAGGGCTTATAATTTTTGTTTTTTTCAAAATTTCAAATAAATTTTATTTATTGCATGTTTGTGCTACATTTCATTGACTACTGCTCTCAGCTTGTTATTTTCTTTCTTCCACTTTTCTTGAACTAAATTCACTGTTGTTGTTTTTTCTTGAGATTGATGCTTAGTATTTAATTTTAGCCCTTCTTCCTTTTTTTTCTGATATGTAATTAAGATAATAAATTTTCCTCTAAACACTACTTTAGCTACACCTCATGTTTTAATATGCTTTATTATTTATTTTTGTTATCTTCAGCTCAAAATAATTTTTAATTTATATTGTTATTAGATATTCATTAGTATACATCTTTACTTCTAAGCATTTGGAATTTTTAAAAGTTTTTTTATCATTATTTTCTAATTTGCATGCACTATGATCAGAGAACATACTCTGAATGATTTGAATTCTTTGAAATCTATTGAGATTTGCTCAGCGACCTGACATATGGTCTATTTTGATAAATGCTCCATGTGCACTTGAAAAGAAAGTTTATTCTGACACGATTGGGTATAGTGTTCTGTATATGCCGATCAGAACAAGTTTGTTAATCATGTTGTTCAATTCTTTTACATCCTTACTGTTTTTTGCTCCCGTTATCCATTAAGAGTTATGCTAAAATCTCCTACTGTGATTAGAGATTGGTCTATTTCTCCTTTTAGTTCTATTGATTTTTGTCTCATGGATTTTGAAGCTAACTTACTAGGTGCATGCACATTTATGGTTAGTTCTTTCTGATAAACTGATCCTTTAAAATTGTGATGCATCCCTTTTTAAGCCTGGCAATGCTGAAGAGAAAAATAAAAGGATTTCTGTGTTTCAAATCTACTTTTTATTATCTCAATATATGCACATGAGCTTTCTTTTGGTTAGAGTTTGTATAACATGATTTTCCACCCTTTTACTTTATGCTTCCTGTGTTCTAATATTTAGGATGTATCTCTTGAACTGGCATAATATTGGGTCCTTTTTGTTTTTATCCAGTCCGATACCTTTTTCTTTTAATTAGAAGTCTTTATCCACTTATGTTTCATATAAATTGCTCATATGTAGATGGTATAAATGTTACAAATCTACCATCTTGAAAATTTTGTCTTTAAAATAGTTCCACCTTTATTAGTATACTTAGGAGAACACCCTGCTCTATGTATACTTCATCGTACCCTTCAAGAAGAGAGTACCAAACAACTCCCTTCTTGAAATCCTTTTTTTTCTTTGCCTTTCTAACTACTCAAGTATCTGAATGTGCCATATGCTTTCAAACCACTCTTCCTAAAATTCTACTCATGTTCTACCAACTTTTCAGTCTTCCTTGTGAATTTTTATTCATATAGCTGACCATGAATATTGGTTATTTCTCAAGATCCTTCCTTGGACCTCTTTTCTTATTTCTCTCTAACTTATCCCTGGGTAATCTTGTATATTCCCATAAATCTGCTCTCCCATTAATGTCTTTTATATTGATATAAGCTCTAGGCACATATTTCCAACTGTCTTGTGGATTTCTTTATCAATATATCCCTGAGGTGATCAAAAGCCTTTATGACCAAAAGTTAATTTATAGATTCTCCTTCTCCCCTTCCAAACCTGGCCCCCTCCTTTAAGACCTCTGTTGGTAAATGACTTCACTTTCAACCCAGTGCCCTGGGTTGAAGCCTCATCCAATGCTTTGTCTCTTCCCCATTCCAGATAGTTTCTTGGCCAAACCCCTAACTGGCCTCCTCACTGGTCTAATTGCTTCCATGTCACCCCTTCTAGTCATGTTCTCCTATGGCTGATGTTCACTTTCTGCTGAATCAATGTTTTCCTTTCCCCATGGGTGAAGTGGAAACTCTTTCACGTGGCTTATAGGGCCCTTCCTGGTGCAGCCCCAGTGTCTGCTCACTACTCCCTGTGTGGTCCTCATGCTGTATCCCGTTGGTATCGAGCTGTGTGCTCTCCCAGCCTCCTTCTGCATTACACCCACCCCTGCCTGGAATTCTCATCTTCTCGTCCATGAGTTCCTGTTTGTTTTGTTTTTCTCCCAAGTCTCCACTCAAGCTTTGCCTCTTCCACAAAGTTTCTTTTGATCTCAGCAGAACCATATGGATATCCTTTTTTCATATGCTCCCTACTCACCTTATACACTCCTCTGCTATGGCATAGGAAAATTGCTATTTTTTTAAATTACTGTCTGTATTTCCCACAAGGTCCAAGTCGTAAGCTCTGCTTTCTTGGTGTTTTCATGTCTTCAAAATATAGACATGTTTGGGTACTTGATACTCCTTTGAATATCAAAAGAATGAAAAATAGGTTAAAAAGTGTTATGACTAGGGTTGTGGCAGTCTTTTTACTGACAACAGATTCAGAAATGGTTTTGGTAATACATTGAAGTCAGGTATTTCTGTATTTTCATTTTGCTTTCTTAATTTCAACAAATATTTTATTGCATACTCATTATATACTACGGTTTTTCTGATTCACTAATAATATATCCTGTTTTTTTTTTAGTTTTTTTCCATGTTATGGCTAATAGTCTGTATTTCATAGATGAGAAATATAAAACAAATAATTGGTAAACTATTTAACCAAAGTCCTCAATCAGGAAGTAGTATATTTAAAAAGAGATCACAAGCTATTTAAGCTTACTCTTACAACTTTTTCCTTTAAATGATTCTGGTTAGAAGTCTCAATTACTTACACCGAATAGTTAAAATCATAGTGAATAATAGTCCACTGGTGCATATTTATTTCAGCTTGACTTGCTGTTGATAACAGAGTCTCATTTTAGCAGTGATCGTGGTAGCTATTTAATGGGTGTCTGCCACTATCCTAGATATTCACCTGTACATCTATATCTGTTATCTCATTTAATGCTTCCAGCCCTTGAATAACAGATATATTTATCCTGATTTTGCCAATGAAAATACTAAGACTCCACGAGTTTAGGTAAGTGGCTTAAGGGTGGCCTAGACTGGGCATAGAGCAAGAGGTCACCTCTGGATCAGCTGTGCCCCTAAAGCCATGAGCTTTCTTTGAGTGACATTATCCTATGCAGCCATTCGATTCTGAGGGTAGAGAGTCTTGCCAATCTTCTGTACAGCACTGACCACCATACTTCCTTATGTTGAGTAAGTGCTCCTGCAAATCCAAGGCGACGTGCAATGGCAATGCCTGTGCGTGTTTGGTTTTGATGGTATTCGATCAGGAAGGGTGAGGAGAGGTCCCACTGCTTCTTCTGACAATCTCTCCAGGCTGTGGACATCTGTGTTTATTCTGCTGCATCTCTGGCTGGCTTGGAATCTGTCAGTAATAAGGTGTTATGGTTTTGACTCCACATTTCACCTGGATGAATGATGTTACTCTTCAATGGTTAAAGTATTTTCTCTCCAACAGAGAAGATTCTTTTTTCTCCTTTTTTAGAAAAATGGAGAGTGGCTCTTTCCTCCTGAAGCAGCTCAGCGGCAGAGTGAATCAGGCTGCACTCTGACCCTCCTCAGTGGGAAACATACACCAGAGATGGCCGAAATAGCACCTCAAAATTCTCAGCCACCTCGTTGTGGACAGTACAGGTTCACTGATGTTGAACAGCCAACAGAAATCTCTAGGGTCTGGTGTGTCTCATCTCTCATCAGATCTTGAGGGGGCTGAAGAGTAGGAATCACATGACAGGATGTTCAATTTTTCCGGTGGAAGGAATGTCACAGTGTTCCATGATGATAGAATTACTTACCTGCATCAGGGGACATCAGGGTCATCTTTACGTAAAATGTGACGAGATGCTGCTCACTGGGGAAGACTACCCACCTTCTACTGAGGAGAAATTGTCACACAAGGACACTGTCCCACTTTTACAATACATTCAAAGCCATTGGCCGTCTTTACTAAGTCTACTTATAATGGGAAATTACTCCTGTTCCCTTTTTGGAAGAGTATCTTTTCCAAGGTGGATTACTACTTGTCCGCTTGCACCCTGAGCACTAATCCTTTAATGTAAAGAATGATTAGGATGAGCAGTGAGGATAAAATGGGATTAAGAAATAAGGCTCATGACTTAATTATTAACAGTAAAACTATGAACAGAATCAATAAGGCTGCACATATAACAATGAAGGTAAAAACATCGATGCCTCTGCCAAGATACAGCTTCACCTTGAATAGGAACTGCTACCTGTCTCTGAAAGATAAAAAACACCTTCCTTGTAAACATGTCATAAATGTTCACTGAAATTTAACCATATGGTTCAGGCTCAGAAATGCCAGTTTTTTAGTTTATGGGGGAAAGAAAAGAATGCTTGTGTTTAGCAGTGAGGAAATGGAGGGCATTGTTTTCAGGATTAAGACTCCAGAATTACACATGCTACTTTTCAATAACTATTTTAATAAGTCTTTCATTGCAAGGAGCTTTACATCCTAGAAATGTCTATATGAAGAAATGTCTTGGAGGAAGTCAGGATTCCAGAGGCATAGTGGAAAGACTAACTCATCGGAGAAACCAGAACTAAATACTGGCCACTGAACTCACTGCCTCACTTCCTGTGAACTCACTGTCTCACTATACTCACTGCACTCACTGAACTCACTGCCCTCACTGCACTCACCCCCCGTGAACTCAGTGTCCTCACTGTGCTCATTGGCCTCGCTGCCTGTGAACTCACTGCACTCACCGCACTCCTTGTCTCACTGCTCACTCTACTCATAGCCTCACTGCACTCACTGAACTCAGCTCACTCACTGCCTTACTGCACTCACCGCCTGTGAATGTGGCAGTGTCCCAAGAGCCCGCGAGCTCTAGGTCACACTCTAAAAGTTGAAGGACGCCTATAGCAGACAGCTGCTCCCAGCATCACGAGTCATACCAGCAAAGTGCTAACACCGAGCAGTCATTCACTCACAAATGTCAGTCACTGTTGTCATCTTGAACGAGAACCGTAATCACTTGAGATGTTTTTTAACATCAATCGTGGCAAAAGACATGGTCTGGAAGGCCATAGCTGAGAGCTGGGCACGTGGTGTTCTCATCAGGCCTCTTTCCCCTCGTGTCCGGGTAATCATAGGCTGAACTCCCTACATCTCCTTTCCTCGTTGGTAAATTGGAGGGGTTTGGACTACATAATCACTTTTATTGCTTTAATATAATACAGTTCAATGATTTTAAAAAAATTCACACTTCACATAATAATAGCACTTGGAATGTTTAGTGGGAATGAATAAAAAGGCTTTTAAAAATAGGTACTGCTAGGGTAGTTTGAGATAATTGAGGCTATTATAGGTAGAAATGAGTCACACAGAAGAAGCGTGTTTGCATAGTTTTCACTTAACAAATGAGAAATACTCTTTTATAGAATTTTTGCTGGGTGTTCAGTAACGGGATTTTAGCTATTGTCAATCTTAGTTGATGACAGACTTTGTCTTCCTGCTGAGAAGCTTCTAGAGCGTGTACTCCATCAATGACCAAAGGAAGGGATGTCCTGCTTCATAATTCCTCATGGGAATTGGGCATCAAATCTCCTCCAGTGGATGGGGGGGGGGGGTGCAGAAAGGAGAACAAAATGCCCAGAAGAAGTCCTCTCAGGACCGAATGTGGTGAAGACGTGCCCTGGAGATTCACAAGAGAAGTTCCAAGGATGAACTAACACGAACAGATAGACTAATACACCCTGATGATACAAAGAGAAATTAAGACCATGAGAAATGATCGGACTGATGACATTTTCTAGATGCGATAATGCAGGGTGTTGGCCAAGGCAGCTTTTGTGGTTGAATTGTGCCTTTCTCAACTCTCCATACGTCAGAATTTGACCTTATTTGGAAGTAGGGTCTTCACAGAGGCAATCAAGTTAATATGAGGTCATTAGGGAGGTCTCTAATCCAATATATGAAAAGGGGAAATTTGGACACAGAGACAGACGGATACGGAGGGGAGATGATGTGAGAACACACAGGGAGAAGACAGCCACGTGACAGGAGCTGAGCAGCTATACGCCAAGGATGCCAGCAGCAGGAAGGTGAAAAGGATTCTCCGTTAGAGCTGTCAGAGACAAGGGGGTGCTGGCAATGCCTTGAGTTCAGATTTCTGGCCTCCCAGAATGGTGAGACAGTCAGTCGTGTTGTCCTAGGCCACTCTAGAACTTTGTGGTCCTTTGTAACGGCAGCCCCAGCAAACTGATAATGTGCACAGATTCCCTACGGCCCAGAGTAGGCGATGATTTCTCCTTTCCAGAGAGCAGTTTGTCAATGTGTATCAAGAATCTTAAAAGCGATCATTCAAAGGGAAGATTCTGATTCTTCTATAAGATGACCATGAGGGATATGTCATAGCAAAGGACAGAAACAGGGACCCGCTGTGTGGGCAGACAGGATGGTAATGGGTGACTCAGGATCACCAGGACCACTTTCAGGAGTTGGGGTTTTGTTATTACTTTACTGTGATTCCTTGGAAGAATTTCATGCAAGAAAACACTAATATCCACTCACTCTTACAGTGAGCATCCCTGCTTACTCTTAGGACAATGGAGAGGAGGGAGTCAGGAGGCAGACAGAGAGAGCAAGTAGGGGACACCATAGGAGCTCAGGGGAGACTTAGTGGTGGCCAGACTGGGGTGTGGGCAGGGGACACAGGAGAACTGGGTCTATTCAGCATGCATGTTGGTGGGGGGATGCTCAGCACATGCTGTGGAGGAAGATTCCTTGGTTTTCAGAATGAGAAACTAGAAGGATACTGTTACTCCTGGTGTGGAGACCACTGGGCTGGAAGCAGAGTGGGGGTGGTTGGATGGAGACTCAGAAGGTCCATTCCGCACATACCAAATTTAAGTTCAGATCTCCACATACAGATGTCAAGTAAAAGATGTGGACAGACTGGCAGTGAAATGTGGGAGTCCTTAGCACAATGGTGGTATTTAAAATCACAGGAGTCGGGGCACCTGGGTGGCTCAGTCGGTTAAGCGTTCAGCTCTTGATTTCCGCTCAGGTCATGATCTTGTGGTTTATGGGATCGAGCCCTGTGCCAGGCTCTGATCTGAGCATGGAGGCTGCTTGGGCTTCTCTGTCTCCCTTTCTCTGCTTTCATACTTGTGTTCTCTCCATCTGTCTGTCTCTCTCTCTCTCTCAAAAATAAATAAATTTAAAAACAAAATAAATAAAATCATGGGAGTGGACACCATCCACTGGAGAAGAGAAGAGAAAGCGGGGTGAAGGCTACCTGATGCCACCGTGCTTCCCATAAAGGCTGTTTTGAGAAGCTGATTGATCGCAATTCACGAAGCACCAGCTCTGAGACTATGAAATATTTGCATCTGGAGAGCAAAAACCTCTGCCACTGTACTGGCTCCGTTGAGTGTGGAAATCCACATCTGAGAAGCTGGAAGGGACACAGAGGCAGTTGACTGCTTTAGAAAGACAGGGAGCCTTCCTGTACGGACCTGCTCTAGCACTCAGGGTGTGTTGTCTGGAGGATTGGTGGCTGAAGGAGGGGAGTTGACCGGTGTTCTCAGATCCTCGCCCCTGTCATCACGCTGGAGTCAGCTTCCCGGGGCTGCCGTCGTAACCTACCACAAACCAGGAGGCTTAGAACTACAGGAATGTATCATCTCACGGTTCTGGAGGCCAGAAGTCCAGGGTCAAGGCTTCTGATTCGACAAACTGTGGAGGAAAGATTCAGAAGACATTTGCTCACTTCCACAGGAAGAATTTCTCCCTCTTCCTCCTGCACCAACTGACTAGCATTTCTTTGGCACTTACTATGTTCCAGCATCCCTGCCAATTATCATTAGACTGGAGAGCTTTGAAAACCAGTTAAGGATCTCACTAGCAGGGGTAGACTCCTTAGATTTTTTTTCCT
Source organism: Acinonyx jubatus (assembly GCF_027475565.1). Taxonomy (NCBI): domain Eukaryota; kingdom Metazoa; phylum Chordata; class Mammalia; order Carnivora; family Felidae; genus Acinonyx; species Acinonyx jubatus. Next base: position 82,428,357 of record NC_069393.1, on the reverse strand, counting down.
GTAAGATATGATGTATTTTTTTTTTCAAGTAAAAATACATATTGTAAGGTCCGATACATTTGGAAAATGATGAACTAAATGTCTTTAAAAATATTTTATTTTATTTTATTTTATTTTAATTTTATACAGAAAGAGAGCAAGTGGGGGAGAGGTGCAGAGGGACAGAGAGAATCTTAAGTAGTCACCACACTCAGCATGGAGCTAGATGGGGGGGCTTGATCCCATGACCCCAGGATCATGACCTGAGCCGAAATCAAGAGTCAGATGCTCAACCGACTGAGCCACCCAAGTGCCGGGAGGTAAATGTCTTGAAAAAGGTTTCTGTACTACAGAATTCCCAGAACTTTTAACGTTCTAACGGGCATTGAGTCCAAGAAGGAGAGACAGTATACTTTTCCTGATGATTTGATTTTTATTCCAGCAAACATCTCCTGGAATTACCATTCTTAGGAACACAGAAGGGGAAATGTCGTTTTGCACAATCGTTAACGTCAGCCATTAGTTATAAACCTGGGATGTGTCTTTTCCTCTGTTTGAGGAGGAATCACTTTGAAATGTAGGGAAACCTCACCAAGAGCCTAGAAGACACCATGTTGAGACTTCACCCGAGAGCCTGCTTTACAACCATGCGCAATTCCAGGGAATCTCAAATGTCAGGTGATTCCTTGTGCGCCCGAGGCTTGGATTCGGTGGCCTAACTTCAGGTGCGTAGACTGGGGTCATGGAGAGGTTGAGGAGGCAGGGGTCAAGCACCCTTGCTTAGTGATGGGACAAGTACGGATTCTCCAGGAAATGCCGACTTGATTAACGCACCTTTCACTTCAGTGGGATTCTTTGATGGTTGTTAAGAAAGCAGTGCCCTGTTTCCTGAGGATTCACCCAAACGATCTAGATCTTTCCTTCCTCCTGTTGGGACAAACGGTACTTGGTGATCACGAACGTGTGATGCAGGACAAAGAGTTGGAAAGTTAACAGACACAGAACGTAAAGACTAACAGAGACAGTTTTCAACTTTTCTCTCTTCTTTTTTCCTTTTCCTTCCTTTCTTTTCTTTTTTTTTCCACTGCTCCAATTTCTCTTTTGTCATTGCATTAATTAGAAATTTAGGTAAATGACATAAGTGCCCCAATTTTTTATATCTGCCAGGAGAACAATTAGGCCATTAGAAGTAACAAATGGTCGGGACTCATGTTGCCTGTTGAAAATTTTCAAGCTACATTATTTCTGACAAGAAAAAAACAAATAATAGTTGTTTTGGCCAATTTTTACCATAAGCAATGTCAGCTTTAGCAGATGCAGCTGAGCCCTGGCTCTCTCTCCATTGTCATGCCTCATTAAAGTGTGCTGACTGGCGGGTCCCCAGTCCTTTAGGTAAACACTTATTTACATGAACTGCGACATTTTTCTTTGGTGACAATTTCTAATTGTTTAGGCAACCAAGGGTGATATATTAAACACTCGGAAAAAGGCTTCACCTGTGAAACAAATTACTTTAAATTAACTATCCTTTCAAAAGAAAGGCAAAATTTCAAGATGGACAAATTAGGCCCTTCTCAGGCACATATGGTAAGTGTTTCAAACACGTCCCCACTGGTACCCACTCCAGAGAACAATTCTTCATGATGGAGAGGAAGAGTTTCTGGCTCATTTGGGGGTCTTTTCCATGCCAGCATTTGCCCGCAATGTGCTCAGAAGGGATCCTGCTAGGGCTGAACGCCACGCGGTTCCCTCCGCGTTTGGGGCTTCACTGACTCTGTAGCCTTTGCTTTCTGAGCTTAACTCTTTCCGAGGTGTACTTTGATACGAGGCTGTCTTGCAACAGCCTCCATCATTTGCTCTCTTTTACATGTGACTTCTGGTAACTTACATGGTCACTATCTGTTAAAATTCATCAAGTAGCCACACGCCCACATCTTCCGAGCCGGGTAGACTGAGGTTCCCAGCTCTGAGCAGGGAAAAGACAGGGTCCGGGCGAAATCAATCACCAACACTACGGCTCTAACATGTTCACTTTGCTTAGGGTGCTGGGCGAGGTGCATTGAGAGTAGCATATTAAGAGTCAAGGTCAAATCCCTATTGTCCTGGGTTGGATACTGTCCCCCTCCCCACATATCATACCCTTCCCAGAACCTCAGGATGTGCCCTTATTTGGAAATCGTGTCATTTCTGATGTCATCAGTTAGGATGAGATGGTAACGGAGTAGAGCGGGCCCCATACCAAGAGGACTGGTATTAGGTACACAGAGGGGCTCCGAGGGACAAAGGCCATGCCATGATGAAGACAGACATTGGGGTGATTCATCTACAAGGCAGGGAACACCAAGGGCTGCTGGTGAGCCCCAGAGGCTGGGGGAGGCGCGGGACTGATTCTCTGCCAGCCTGGGGAGCACCCAGCCCTGCCCACACCTCGGTCTCAGATCTGGGTGTCACAAGTGTGAGAGCATAAGCTTTCATTGTTTTCTTCCCACCGTGTGGCACCTCGTGATGGCAGCTCTAGGACACAAATACACACCGTTTAAATGGGAGTTGAGGCAGCGAGTCACCACATATGAAGTGTCACTAGTTCACATCCTTTGGTGTAGCATCATTTGAATGCATTTGTAAAGGAAGTCCCACACTGAGCGAGCAATTAAAACAGGTAAGGTTTACTTAAAAAAAAAAAAAAAAAAGGTAAGTACATTTTCAGTGTAGTTGGCAGTTTAATGAATTTATTTGCTGCTACTCTTTATGGGAAATGCAAGCAAATGGGGTGATGAGAAAATGATGTGGCTTTAGAGCCACGTTCCTGCTTCCCATGGGCCCCGACTGTCGATCCACAATCGGGCATCAACTTGCGCCCCCGCTGTGTCGTGGCTGAAACCACGACACCTGTCCTGAAGGAGGCACTGCCGTCTTCGCAGATCAGAGTACAGCCCATGCAGGGTCTTCATGATCCTCGCCCTGAGCCAAAGTGAGTTCCTGCCTCTGTGAGCGTGTCGGTCCCCACTTCTCACTCTGGAGCCAAGCAGCTAGGACTCTGCAGGTGGGTGAGAGCCATCACGTGTCTGTCCACTCTGTGTACCAGTGAGACCCAGGACCTGGGCGCCTTCTCATGCTCGGCTGCCAGACTCCTCCACGTTTGAGGGCTTCGTTGAGCATCTTCTGATGTAAGAAGCAGAGAAATATCAGGAAGCCGAGAAACAGGTGATGAAGAATCAAACTTCCTACTCCCCACCTGTCTCAGGGCCCATCGCTGCCCCTGGGCACACACCACTTCTTGGCTGGTCACCTTGTGTGGGAAGGGTGGGGTCCCACCAGCTCAGCCAAGGTCTCCTGTCTCCCTCACAGTGGAGCTTGCTCTACTGACCACATGAGAGGATGCCCGTGTCTCGAAAACGTACTCCTACACAGACTCTCACAGCCATGAAATCTGCCAGTTTGCTCTCGTGCCTTCGGAACTTCAGAGCACACCCATGGGTTTGCACCAGGTAAAAGAAAGGCAGGAGGCAGTTGTCCTAAACCCTAGACACTTCTCCAAGAATTTCTGTGCAGTTGCATAGACAGCATCGAGTGCTGTTGGAAGAGCCACTGGATGGGCTGTGAATTCCCAGAGTGCTTTTAGTGGATTTATAGCTAAAGTAATAAATACTTTTCCCTGTGGTTTGCTTGAATCAGGTTGCCTGTGAAATTGATCCCAGGCTCACCTAAAACCACTGCCAGTGGCCCTGAACTTTTTTCCTCCTTGCAGCTACTCAGCTTTGCTTCTTTCTGGAGCCTCCGTCTCTTCCTCTAGACACTTGTATTTCCCGGAAAAAGCTGTGAGTCCTTTCCTGTGTTAGTGTTCGTTGTGTGCGTTCTTTCATCAACATAGAGGTATCGCTTTTAGAGGGCTTATGTACATCTTCCATCTAAATAGCTGTGCTGACAGCTCAGAGCTTGGAGCCTGCTTCAGATTCTGTGTCTCCCTCTCTCTGCCCTCCCTTGCTCGTGCTCTGTTTCTGTATCTCAAAAATAAATAAACATTAAAACAAATTAAACAAAAAAGAAAATTAGTGTTTTCATTCCTCATAAGATCTTTGATTTCTTTTAAGCTTCTTTATTTTGAGAGAGAGACAGAGAGAATGAGTGATGGAGGGTCACAGAGAGGGGTAGAGAGAACCCCAAGCAGGCTCTGTGCTATCAGCACAGAGCCCCATGTGGGGCTCAAACTCATGAATTGAGAGATTGTGACCTGAGCCAAAATCAGGAGTCTGACGCTTAACTGACTGAGCCACCCAGGTGTCCCAGATCTTTGACATTTCTAAAAAAAAAAAAAAAGAGAAATGGTGAAAAGGGTAAGGTGTGGGTCAGAATTTGGAACACATCTTGGGAGGAGTCCATTTTAAATCTAAACACACATGTGCCAGAGAACCAGGCGGGATTGACTCCATTTGTGTAACTGAGTTTTTCCACTTCCTGGAAAGGTTGCTCACTGAAGCCCAAATGTGAACTTTCTAGGGAGGAGGAGCTGCAAAAGGAGGCAGCAGGGAGGGAGGTGTGGAGGGCATCCGGGGGTCCAGAGACCCTCCAATTGGCAGCCCAGCACTTTGTGGGTAAGAGACGTTTGGATGTCTCAGCGAGGCGGCACGACCCACCCCACCCCTCGAGCTGCTCCATCCACCAGGCAGATGCAGAGACTTTGAAGCTCCTCATGTCGGTGACAGCTGGGTCCACAGCCCATGGGCTTGACAGACTCTGAGTAGCTCATTTGCTCATGTGTCATCAATGCCCACCCACCTGTGTGCCACAGCCAGGAGTCTGGAAGGGAGAAGAATCCAATCATAGTCCAGAGGTGGATTGGAGCATAGGTGTGAATTCTTTGTCCTCTTTCCAAAACTAGTCACTCACATGTAGCTTTTGAGTGCTTACTAGATACCAAGAGGGCAGATTTACAGGTTGAATTAAAAGATTCCAACCATAACAGCCCCCAAATATATGTTGGAGTCATAACCCCAGTTTCTCTGAACATGACTTTATTCGGGAAGAGGTCATTACAGATGTAAATCATTGAAAAGAGGTCATACTGGAGTAGGGTGGACCCCTAATGACCAGTTTTGTCAGAAGATGGCCAATGAAAACAGAAACAGGAAGAGGAGGAAGAGGAAGGAAAGGGACCAAGAGACCCAGAGTTCTTTGTTGGCCATGTGATTCCACTTGTCCCACCATCCTCTACTCTGGCTCTTCCCTCACTTCAACCCTGGGAGGGGGCGGGTGGCAGAGGCCAGGGGACAGGAGGAGCTGTCAGAGTAGAGATGGGGCCCAGCACCCTCCCTCCAGACTCAGTGCTGGGTGTGAGCAGTGGTAGGTGGGAGGGGGTGGGTGGAGAGGCAGGAAAATTGTCTTTTGATCTCACATGGGCTGACCTTCTTGTTTAATTCACTGGACATAAGTTATAACAGCCCAACATATTAGATTTTAATTAGTGATGATGAAAATATATAAAGAGAATATTGTTAGACATCCATAAATAACAAAATGACAATATCAGTGGGGGGATTTAACATACTTTCTCCTAATACCTAGTAAAAAATACTATGTAGGAAATTTCAGTAATATAATTAGTATATAAAACATTAATAATCTAGCTAATATATGGAATACCCCATAAAAATATACACTATTTTTAAACATCCATAGAACATTTAAAAAAATGTATCACTTATTCCAAAAGAAAATCCCAATATATTCCACCAAAGGAATATTTTATTGTGACATAGTCTCTCTTATGGCAATGTAATGAGACTAGAGAAGTTTCATGAAAGAAATAATAATTTGAAAAACTATGGCACCAAGACAGGAAAATTAAAAATATTTTCCTGAGAATGCAAAAGGCAGGTAACTAAAAACAGGTGAAGGACAAACAAACTTTAATTATTGAAATAAATAATATGAGAATGGTACATGGGAAGCCTCCTGGGATATGGCCACAGCTGTACCAATATGCAAATTGATAGCTGTTAACGTTTTTATTATTAACAACAATAAATATGAGAACAAACCATTCTATCCAAGAATACAAAAAACAAAAAACAAAAAACAGCATAAATTTACCCGAGAATAGAATAGTAGGAGAAAGGAATTGGTAAGGATGAAATCAGCTCTTAGAATATTACAAAAATGTTAAACAATGCGATTGAGGAGTAAAATCGAGTGCTGATTCTTTGAAAAGAATTTTAAAAAGCTTATTTTGTATGACCAAAACAAAATTTAAAAAATTCACCTTCTGAGTGTGGAAGGTTGAGTGGAGGGACCATTCACATAAGACCAGAGATGATACAAAATATATCTGAATATCATTGATAATCTTGATGACACAGTGGGTGTATAGGAATATGTATGATTAAAATTGACTTGGAATATAAGGTAGAACCCCTGTTTGGGCCATGTCACTATGTGAAATGAAAATCAAAACAAGCCACTTACCCTCTACTACCCCAAAATGCAACAACCATCAATGGTTTCAATGGTGATTTCCATGGCTTTGCATCTTTCTGTCTGCAATTACTTTCTACTCTATGTAAACTGTTTCTCAGCACAGGAAAGGAAATCTTTTCAATTCATTTTATAAAATAGAAGATTCTTGATATCAAGGGTATAGAAAGAAAGCCATAAATCAATTTCACCTATGAAAAAGTCCTAAATAAAACATTACCACACTGAAAGGAACAGGGTACTCAGAAACAATGATGAACTCTAACATTTGTTGAGCCTGTCCTTGTGTTGAGCCTGACTTTGTACACACAAATCTCACTTAAATCCTTGGCGACGGTGTTCAAGAAGATGAGCATTAGATGGCTTGAAGAGGTCAAGTAAGATGTTCATTATCACGTAACCGAGAAGTAGTAGAGATGAGATTCAAACCTAGATTTTTCTGAGTCAGGATTCTAAACTCTTGAGAACATCTCACTGTGACTTCAAAGGGTTCTTTGTAAGCAGGAGTGAGTCCCCACGAAGAAATCTGAGAGACTTGATCCCATTTATAGGGGACAGGTAAAAAACACATGAGATTATCTTGTTTGATGCAGACCAATTATTTGATAAAATTGAACATTTCTTCTTGATAGTAGTAGCAAGGACAAAAGGGGATGTGTCCTAAGCATGGAAATAATACTTTATAAGATCACAGGCTCTCTGCCTTCCTGGCGTCATTAGTGTCACATCTTTTACAGTTAAGAACAAGATGATCATGATGATTCCCATTTAAATAGGCTCTTTTTAAGTTTTAGAAAAAAGACACACAATTACCAGAAGGGAATAGGTAAGTTTAGGATGGTTTCCAGTTGATGTAAGTATTTGTGAAACATAAAGAAATCAACTGAAAACACATTAGAATTACTGAGGCAATTTTAGTGCTTTTTTAGCTGATATTTAGCTATGTCAACTAAAACTTAATTTATAACTAATGTGCATACATTAGTAGATTTTTATTTAACACAAAACAACCAACAGCAAAGAACACACATTCCAGGTAAAAGCATCTGTAATAACAGCAACAGAAATATAAAATAAGTCTGAACAAAATTACAAAGTGTCCTGGAAAAGCATTAAAAATTATAAAACTTTGCCAAGGGACAGGGAAAAAAAAACTTAAACAAATATAAAGAATAATGTTCCCGTATGGGAAGATTTAGTAGTTCAGATGTCAACTTTTGCCTAATTCATCCACAAATTCAATGAATATCCAATTCTGGTCCCAGCGGGTTTCAGGGCGGAACTTTAACAGAATGTTGTTAAAGTTCATCTGGAAAAATAAATGGCTGAGAAGAGCCAAGGAAATTTTGAAAAATAAGAAGAATGAGAGAGGACTTGACCTACCAGATTTTAAAACACTGAGTGACTAGAACAATGTGCTTTTGGCGCAGGATAAATGGATCAACGGCACAGAAAAAAAAAATTCAGGGAGAGACATGATTTAGATAAATCAAAGCTGAAGTCTTAGGGTGGTAAGAAAAGAAAGGGTTATTCAGTAAATAGTTTGGGGCAACTGGTTACGCATTTGGAAAAAGAACAGAGAGATTCACACTTCACAATTAGACTTAAAATGAGCACCGAAAAGAACAGTATTTTAAGTTTAGGAACGGATCTATTTTAATACCAGAAAAAAAAAATCTATGTAAAAGTTGATTTAATCTTTCTGTAAGCTAAGGAAGGCTTCTGTGAGTGTGACATCAAATGTAGAAACCAAGAAAGAAAAGTCGATGGGTTTGAACCTGTAAAAATATAGTTGCAAGTTAAAAAGTTAGAATACTCACAAATTATGAAAGATGTTTGCAATTTGTTCTACAGTTCAAGTGCTAACATCTTCAGTATGGCGAGCATTTTTCAAATCGCTAAGAAAACTATTAACCAGAAATCTTCACCTTTAGGCATTCACCTTCATAGTCATGACGTGCTTTCTTTGTCTCTTTCTCCATGCACACACACGTACATGCACACACGTGCACAACACAACACAAATGCACATGCACACACACAGCACACACATACATGCATGGATACACGCATGCACACATACACACACATATGCACCAACATGCATGCACTTTCATTCCTGTGCTGTTAAAATAACAAAACCCAGATAAAGACAATCAATGCATCCAGCACGGAGGGACTGGGTATCTTATGCAGTCAGGAGAAAGGATATGACATGATTATATGGGAAAATCTCCCATCTGTGCTATAAAATATGAAAACAAGGCAAAGCACTTGTGTGTGAATGTGTGTGTGCACGTGTGTGTGCAGTACGTATGGTAGGAATCAACACTGCTTTCAGGGACCGTATTTGAGAAAAGTAACTGGCATGTGCCATGAGGTAGAAAGGGGACATACCGTTGAATTTTCTAATCGTGCACGGCATTTAAAAAAAAGAAATGTCAACAGGCATTACTGGGGAGAGATTATGAGCAAGTTGAGTTTCCTTCTTCATGCTTCCTTGTGGTTAAAAAACTAACAACAACCAATAAATATTAAGTTAAAAATAAAACTATAGGAAGAAAAATACACAGAAGATTTAAAAGGGTAATTAAATAAAAGGGAAGAAATATAAATGGCCAATAAGCATAAAATCTCTAAACTTGACTAGTAATGAGATACAAATAAAAATGAAATGCTCTCTTACTTACAAAATTATGTATATAGGTTTTTACTTATAAAATGTGTGATAATATCTGATGCTGGAAAAATATAGGAAAATGGGTATAGCTAAAGGTATATGATCTGGCCTATCTGATTAAAGATTTTCTAATATTTTAAGTTCTATTATAAGTTTCATTTTAAGTTTTTATGGAAATAATTATGGATGTTAATAAAGACTTGGCTTCAGAGATTTTTTTATTGCAGTATCTTTGGTGACAGAAAAACAGAGTGTAATCAACTGTATATTCATGGTAAATTCATACCATGAAATGCTAGGCAACCATTAAAAATCGTTCTGGAAAAAAAGTTGTGGAATACTATTTAGTATAAAATATTTAGCATAAAAGGTGGGCAATAAAACAGTCTGAATGGTTTGACCCAAAGTTTAATTTAAAAAGTGTGAATTCTTGGGGCACCTGGGTGGCTCAGTCAGTTGAGCACCGGACCCTTGATTTTTGCTCAGGTCATGATCCCAGGGTCGTGGGATTGAGCCCCGTGTCAGACTCTGCACTGGGAGTGCAGCCTGCCTAAGATGCTCTTTCTCTCCCTCTGCCCCTCTCCCCAGCTTGTGTGTGCTCTCTCCCTCACACACTGAAATTAAGAAAAAAGTTTCCTGTTAAAATAATAATAAAAAATAAAAAGGGTGAATTCTTATGGCAAAAGGTAGGAAAAAAAATGCCAAAATGTTGAAATGGATATTTCTTGATTTTGGCACTGTGAGTGACTTTTATTTTTCTTCTCTTTGCTCACCCTTAAATCCCCGCCATCTGGATTCTCCAACGAAGTAGGTCTAGAGAATGGGGCACCTCGTTCATTAACTTCGCGAAAATAACTTGAACGTCCGCTACATGCAGGGCACTACGTGGCTCCTTCTGCTGAGGACTCACAGTCGGGCAAGGAGACACGCATGGAAAGACCAGGGAGCAGAAAGACACCTCCCGGCTTCTGCAGAAGACCAGAGAATGGCAGGTGCTTAGCTGGGAAACATATTCCAGTGTCTCCAGAGTTCTTCTCTGAATGTCCCCTGATTCGGTCAAATGCAACCCTGAGGGTCGGCATCCTGTCTGCGTGGGTTCTCTCCCTCTACGTCCAGCCTGCTCTGCAGGAAAGCATTAGCTCCCACGGGTGTCCCCTCCCCCTGCTCTGGGCTCTTGGAGTAAGGTGCACACGAAGGCTGGGCCACGCTGGCAACTGTGAGTTCCACGCTTCTGGGCTTGTAATCTCTCTCCTGGGTTAGGCTGGGAAAAGATCAGGTACAAGATGAGGGCCAAACCCATGAGAGGGGAGTGATGAGACACAGCCATTCCCCACACCACCGGTAATAATTTCCTTATTTCCTGATTTTGTTGAAAGGCAGCTAAGGTCTGGAAAAGAGAGGAGGCTAATAACATCCCCTTAGCACAAGGCTGGCATATGGCAGATGTTCAGTAGACACCTTTGAATGTGGAGCAAAGGAGTTTACCAACTTGGCCTTCACTTTGTCCGCTGTACCCTGTCCTCCCTGGGCCAGGCTCCTCCCGTCCCAGCCACGGTAAATGTCACACCCTCTGTAGAGAGCCAGGATCCTCACAGCCCCAGACTCCGTGCCTGCAGGGACTTTCTCTCTCTCCTCTGTAAAGTCTTATTTCCTCTTTAAGACCTACCTCCACATGTCGGTCCACTGTGATGTAAACTGCTTCCCTTTTCATCCCATTTTATTGTCAGTGTTCTGTTTCCATCCTGGAGTATTGCCCGCTGTGCTAGATCATTCCTGGAGCAAACACTGTTGTCCCAGAGTCTGAGTGACTTCTGGTGTCCTGAGCTGCTTTAGGCTTTGTATTTCTTCAGGCACCTGTGTCCCATCCACCTTCTTACTGAAGCATGATTACGTAGCAAGATGGTGTGTCCTGAAATAATATACTCTACTTCCAAACGCATACCTGCACGCACACACACACACACACACAAACGCACATACATGAACACACACAGGTGTTTAAATTTTTTCACATCTCCGAGTGTTCATAAAACAAATATTCAAGGAGAATAAAATTTGTTGCAAGTCTGCGAGGTACCAAGAAGCAATCTTGCCATGGTCTCTCCCCAGTCTCCTCCACTGGAAGGTCCCTTTAGGTCCAAACCGAATGGGATGTCTCAAGGCCCACCTAGCACTTGGGTGGCTGGTCACCATGGCTGCCCATTAGCAAAGCCGGTGCATCGGGCTACCTTCGTCCCCCAAATCTGGGATCTCAACAGAATTTTAGCCTCACTGAGTTGCTTTAGGCAAGGATGGAGTTCTTAAATCTCTGAGCTGGTCAGCCTCACCACCTAGTCTCCTGCTGAGTCATCGAGACCCATTTTGGTTTTTATTTTGTTGTTAATTTCATGCCTTATGCTAAGTCCATATTGAGTACTTAATCTTGTTAAGAAACATCCACAAAATATTTATTACCGGGAAACTTATTTCATAGGTAATTGCATTGTACTTTTTTCTAAAAAAACTTTTATTTTATGCTTTTTTGTGAAATAATTAAAAACATCATTTTCGTTTTGATCTTTTGGGGATTAAAACTATATTTAATCATGCAATGTATTTTTATTATTTTTGTTCTTGTGTTACAGCAAATGTGCAGTGGTTTTTATCTCCTCTTTGTACTTGCAATAACATATTATTTGACCATGAATCACTTTAATGGATTGAAACATAAGCATGTGAATTGAAAAATAGATACATTAGTCAAATCAATAAATAAATATGAAAATATATTTCTACGATGAAAAACCATCTTGGCTACTGTGTCCTCCAACTTGGACAGAGAGAGCTGAAATATATGGCCGTAAAATATAGCTTGTATGTCACCTAGCCAGTGCCTGCAGCCTAAAAGGAATTTTGAGCACTGGGTACGTAGTATTTCATCAACAAAATCATAAAATAAAGGCATTAAAATGAAGGGATGATGGAGTACTGCAGGACGTTTGTAAAATCACCCTTCAGTCTGAGGCTGGAGTAGTTTAGGATTAGACATTGCGTACTTTTCCTATAAATTTGCTTACAAATAGCATGCCTTAACAAGCAGTGTTACCAGGCTGGCCCTGTAGCAAATATATTTCTACTATTTGTTGCTAAACAAACTCTACTTGTACTCTACGGTATAGCTGGGGTTGAAATAAATAATTCATCTGTGGTCTAAAAAAGTCCAACTATTACAGTTGTCACCCAGAGTATTTGTCTTTGCTAATTAATCACTTAACATAGCTCCTTTTAGCTATTCAAAAGCCAGCTCCCCATGTTTTTATATACTTCTCCTCATGTGCTGTCTTTATTGGATGAAATCCCCTATTAGTCATAATCAATGTTCAATCTCTAATTTCATAAGATAATAAAATGGGCTGCAAGGATTATTAGTAGTTACATTGTGTAACTTATCAGTTATTTGTCAGATGAATGTCGGAATATAATTAACATGCATTATTTTAACGAATACAACTGAGAAATAAGGATTTTAAGTGACTTGCCTTTCTCAGAAACTAGGCACAAAATACAGCAAGGAGATCTGTATTTGCATTTATTTACATATCAGCGTAATTTTTTTTTTTTTGCTGCTGCACCTAGTACTAGTTAATATCTTTCAATTGCAAATTGTTACAATTTGTTTGATTATATTTTTACACACGTTACTGAGATCAAGCAACATTAATTAAAATGCGTAGGTTCTGTTCGATTGAGGGACTTTTACAGAATAGCTGTGAAATCAGGTAAGGGATTTACAGATTTCGGGTTGGGGGGTGTCCTGAAGTTCTTGCCACCCATGGCATCTCCAGGCGTCCCTGTGCCAACCATCGCCAAGTGCTGGGCCCCGGGACCAGCTCAAAGGGGACGGGGGTGTTCCCTCCATTTCCACCAAGCACCCCTCCGCCTCTGGATCCCCTGCCCTCCCACCTTGCCCAGGGTCCTGGTAAAACACCATATGGGGGAGCACGACCACCGCACGGAACCCAACCCCGCAGGATGCAAAGCAGGGGCGAAACCTTTTGGATTTTAGTCATCTCTTGAATTGACAGCAGTGTTATTTTGCTCCTCTGGATCCATCCACAGCTACCACTGACAGCCAGCCAGGGGACCAAGGAAGATCCTCCTCTCAGATTTTAATGTATCATTTATGATTTATTTCCCCTTCTCCCACAAGGTTTGTGATGTGACCTGTCCTAGGGAGTCAGACTTTGAAAAGCAGAGGTTGTGACGCAGTGCTCACGCGGCATCCCGGGGTTAGACCCCACTTGGACCCCTCCCGGCTGTTTGGGAGACAAGGACGCCCTCCAAGGAGGAGCTGAGTCTCAGGGGCTCTGAGACAGGACTCAGGCAAGAAATCCTGGGGCACGTGCTTTGAACTGCAGGGGCGTCCTACTGAGTCACATTATCTGCCCTCCAGACGCGTGGCCCTGGGAACCCACCAGAGAACTGTAAGGTGAACTCTGTCCCCACGCACACATTTCAGCTATGAGGACACGGGCAGAGCTCCCTCCCGGCCAAGCCCAGTCCCCGCCCAGCAGAGGCAGGGACCTGCTGTGCCCTCACTGCCCACCTGATGACCAGCACTGGGAAGATAGGCGGTGAGGGCTCATCTTGCTGACCCGGATTCAACGGTGCCAGTTTCCATGTGCACTTTTTATGAAACATTTTATTCGGGGCAACTGGTGTGACATGGGTTGGCTTTTCTTTTCTTTCTTTCTTTCTTTCTTTCTTTCTTTCTTTCTTTCTTTCCTTTTTTCTTTTGCCTTTCTTCCCTGTATTTTCTGGTTTATTCTCTGTCCAGTTGGTTTTGGTTATGATGTAGCCCACCCACGTGCAGGTTGCAGAGATGGGTGAATAAAAGTCAGAAACAATTCAGAGTAATTGTGGTGAGAGCTTTGTAGAACATCTGTGGATGCCAGGGATGCATTTGTGGAATATGCTAGCATATGATTTTGGAATCGATAGTTCGAATTTCTTTTCTTTTGAATTGATTTGTGTGTGTGTGGGGGGGGGGGCAAATATCCAGAAACCCATCTGAATAAAAATTATTTTTGAGTCACAGATATGTTAGCAATATTTAAATGCCAAATGGGGAATACTGTGTGCACATAAACATTTCAAATAATGCCAGTAAAAATTATAGTGACTCATTGTATAGACCACCCTGTGCCAGCGTCGGCGGATTTCGAGCACAGAGCTATTTCTGGATCAACATCATGCTTTATTTAATGTATCGACCCCAACATACTGTTGTCATTAAAGTTGCTAATAAATGGGGTTTAATTTTTAATGCAGTAAATTGTTTATTGTACCGATGCTGCGTTCTTCTTTGAGGAAACTGTAGGGTCATTGCTTATACAAAGCACCTTCCATTTTCAGAAAAGCCAGACTTATAGCTTCAGCTGTATTTCTTGTGTCTGTGCCCTCATTCCCTGAGTGTGAAAACTTTATTGCTCATTATCTACTGGGCTGTGATGAAGTGACAGATGATTTATTGGGAGCCAAAAACTGTGTTTCAACGGCGAACATTTTTATCCTTTTGTACTGCAGCCCTCGAACCTCCTGCAATTGCCGAGGCAACAAATAAAGAAAACTCAGTGCGGGAGGGTCACCCTCTCCCCCATTTCAGATCCCACTCTGTTCCTAATTTGATTCAATTCCCCTTTGTTGCTTAAAAATTCAATTTGTTTAATTGAGCTGTTTGACAGTAAAATCTGAATTCCATGCATTTTAACCATTCATATTAAATTTCCCTCTGTATAGTACTTTTATTAATGTGCTTTACAGGCAGACGCTTAATTTAAATTTGGTGACCTCACAAGCTTATAAAAAGATCTGGATTCTTGTGTGTGTTTTTCCCCCGCCCCCCCAAACCTAAATTAAAATGAATAAATGCAGACCAGGGGTACAGTTGTGATTTCTTTACGGAGTTTAATCAGTCAGGGAAAGGAAAACACCAGAGTATTGGGGAGGGGGGGTTGGTAAAGTGTGAAAGCGTGTATGCATGTGTTTTATGTGTGTATTTTCATATTTTAATAGATGGCATAATATTGTGGCAGGAGTGAGAGTATAAATGGCCTGCCTTTCACAGTTAAGAAAGCAAGTCTCTTTTCCATTAAAATGGTAGGTGAGGCATTGTATAATGGATTATACATTGTCTGCTTTTTACAGGGTTACACATTTATTGACAGTTAAATAGCTGAACATCTTTTCCTTTAGGGTTAATATGGTACCCAGAAACCAACATCAGGTTTTTAAGGTTTACTAAACTTTAATCTGTAAAATTTAATAGCAATATCAGAGTGATTATGTGTATGTAGAACGCCGTGTGACTTTACAAACACTTTCAAGCAATGAATTATGTTACAAGAATGGGTTGGCTGTGTATCATTATGTCCAGGTAAATGCCAGAATGATGACATAATTGGTAGTTGGGAGTAAAATACAACCCCTGTAAAATGTTACTAAGGTAAATGTGGAAGGGATTGTAATTCATTATACATAAACATGACTTCTAGGTATTTATCATTTTATGAAATATAGACTAACTTGATCTCAGCAGCCATTGTTTTCTTCTTGCCTTTGTTACTCTGTTCAGCAGTGTGACCATGTCCTGTTTGCAAATTGCTAACTCCTTTTTATTCTACCATTTTCCAGCATACCCCAGCGACTTTTAAGTCTCTTCCCATGCACTGGAGACTAAGAATTCTGTAAATGCTAAATCCTAAAAACGGGCCTTAATGAGAATGATAGTCCACCAATTTCAGACAATGATAAATTTATGGCTTCGGATTAAAGGTCAGACGGCTATTTCAGACATTAAAACAGCCCCGTTTCATAATGCCTGGCACCTTCAGGAAAGACATTTGTGCACACCGGTGCCTGTTAGCTCCTGCTAAAGACATAGAGTAATAGTTTGGAAGTCAGGGATCCCATTTCCTACCTGTGCCGCACTCCTGCTCTTAGCCCTAGGCGACTGTTTAACTTTTAACCCGCTTGTTCACACAGCGTACATGCATAAAAGTACAACGTAGCACATGAAGAAGGGGGTCTGGCAACATTTGTTTTATGCTGTTTGCCAGAAGACACATTACTCACACGTTCAGACATTTTCTGCTGTCCCAAAGAAGAAGTCATTTTCTGTAAATGGCCACTTTTGCTTTAAATTTGTCCCGTTTCAGATTATCTTGGCCCTTCTGACGTTACCAGGCTTCTAAGCGGGAGAAAGAGTTCGGTATAAAGATGCCTTTGAAAAAGCCTTTTGTTTGGCCATTCTTTTGGGGTGTTTGATTTTATAATGTTTCATCAAGCCTCTGCTCTGCGGACCAGCTACTCTCCTGTCATGTGCAAGATGAACAGCTTTATAACTATGAGGTATCTCCCTCCTAACGGTCTTGAGCCGGGGCCGGTGATGAATTATCCTCACCATCACTTGGTGTTTCCCTGTCTGCTCTTAGCCCTGGTGACATTACGGTTCGCGGTTGTGGCGGGGAAGACATCTGATGTGACAGCTGTGTGGCACACGGTAAGCCCTTGGCCCACTGGTTAATTAATGGTACCAGAGAATAGATAATGAAATCGCCCGGAATTAGCACTCTTTCCACTAATGGGGGACCCTTCTTCCAAGCTTGGGGGAACCACCCTATGGAGACAATTAAAGGCAAAGGGGAAAGAGGAAGAGGAGAAGTCCCATAAACCCCACGAAGTGGGGGCTTCTCCAGGTGAACGGGGCAGTGCTTCAAGCCTGGGCTTTGCCTGGAGGCCTTCTGTGATCCACAGAAGCAACAGAAAAACATCGGCCCGTCTAAACTTGTCTACTTCTGCACATCTTCCATGCATTTTATTCATTTATCTCCCTTTCTCAAACGTTTCCCAACAGGCTACATTCCCAATTTCCATAGTGACAAAGGATGGAATTTGGTAGGTAAGATCTTCTCTGTGAATATTCCTGAGTTGACAAAGAAACTTTCTTTCCATTCAATCCAGGATCTGGTTAATGGGAAACCAAGGAACCCCCGAGAAAAGACCTTATCTTTTCTGGGAGAGGATTGTGCTTTTTAATTGAAAGAAAACTAGCAAAAGGACAGGGTTAGGATATGCCATTTAAAGGGAGGGGCCCCCCTGGTGGCTCAGCTGGTTAAGCATCCGACTTCGGCTCAGCTCATGACCTCACGGTTCATGGGTTCGAGCTCTGAATCAGGCTTTGCACTGTCAGCGTGAGACCTGCTTGGGGTTTTGTCTCTCGTCCTCTTCCCTCTCTCTGCCCTTCCCCCACTCTCTCTCAAAATAAATAAACTTAAAAAAACATAAAGGGAAAGAGAAGTCTCCTTCATTCTGATAAACCATATTGGATTCTATTCAAGATAGAGGAGCTGTAATCTAGGAGGTGGTTTAGAAGGATGGAAGGAATTTGAGAAAGACATCTCCTAAACTTCCTTGTAGCTCTCCCCCAGAACCTTTCTGGACCAAACCTCAAAACAGAGAATGCTGAAGAGTCAGCAGATGAGAGCCTAGATTTGTGTGGGAGGTGGGCGGTTAGCTGTGGAAAGGGAGACATGACATTTTGGACCTGGTTACCCATCCACTGACAGATGCACAGGAGAGAGGAAAATCAGAGACCAGAGTGTTCCACAAATGGGGCAACCAAAAGTTGCTTTTAGATTTCTAACACTCCCAAGGCAGCATGGACTGAATTGGTGTGTGTTTCTGCAATCATCTGAGGCATTATTTTCTTTCTTTATTTTTAAAAAAATTTTTTTTCAACGTTTTATTTATTTTTTGGGGGACAGAGAGAGACAGAGCATGAACGAGGGAGGGGCAGAGAGAGAGGGAGACACAGAATCCGAAACAGGCTCCAGGCTCTGAGCCATCAGCCCAGAGCCTGACGTGGGGCTCGAACTCATGGACCACGAGATCGTGACCTGGCTGAAGTCGAACGCTTAACCGACTGCGCCACCCAGGCGCCCCATTCAAAGGTTCCCTTCTGCCCCCGCCCACCTTCCCCACTCACTCCAGAAATGACCTTAGGGACAAAGTCGTGCTTTGCTTTTGTTGACTCCCATGCTAAGGGCTCTTCACAAAGTGACGTGCCCTGACTTTTGCTTCGGCTAATGCAAAGGTCTACGTTAAGATAAAGTGGTCAAAAAAAAAAAAAAAAAAAAAAAAAGAAAAGAAAAAAGAAAAGAGATAAAAGAGCCAAATGGCAAAGCTGGTGTCAGAATTTAATATGATTCCTCAATCATCGATTCCGTTCATTTGGACAAGACGCGGTATGAGTCCCTCCAGTGATTACCTGTCTTAGCTGACCGAGGGACCGTGCCCTTGTCGGTGAGTACTGAGCTGTGGGGCACAGACGAGGCAGTGTTGGTAATTACTGGGGTGCAGAAGGAGGGCGATGTGCGAGTTGAGCCTTAAACAGTGAGAAACATTTAACCAGACAAAGACTAGGGTGAGAGACGTTCTGGTGTGAGAGGTTGAGAGCACAGACTTGGGAACCAGTGGGTCCAAAGCTCAAGTTCTGGTTCTGCAGTTTCTTACCTGCGTACCCTCGTGGGCCTCCAACGTTTTCTTCTTGTGAAGAATGAGGCCCAAAGGCAAGAACTCCTTCAAGAGGACATGGGGGGGCGGTTGAATGACACCCTGGAGTCTATTACTCAGCTTTCCGTGGAAATACCTAGCACATGGAGGGATTGTCGATCATCACTGAGTGCTGCAACCACACCATGAGACATTGTTTGTTTCAGAGTCTGCATTGTACTCTTTCAATCTGCAGGCTCAAGTTATATTTTATTTCTGAAAACTTTTCTTAAATTATATCTCAAAAAAAATTTTTTTTTCCTTTTCTGTTGCAGTTTTTCAGCTTTCTGCTCCAGGGATACCATTTACGTGTTTGGTATCTTATCTGTATGTTATTTTCCCCTGCTCTTACTTTGGACATCTTTAATCATTTCCATTTTATTTGCTCATTTTCTCAGTCCTGCCTTCCATGTGCCTTTCCACGTTGTTAGCAATGGATCTTGTTGTGTTTTTTTTTCAATTTTTTTAATGTTAATTTATTTCTGAGACAGAGAGAGACAGAGCATGAGTGGGGGAAGGTGCAGAGAGACAGGGAGACACAGAATGAGAAGCAGGCTCCAGGCTCCGAGGTATCAGCACAGAGCCTGACGTGGGGCTCGAACCCACAGACTGCGAGATCATGACCCAAGCCGAAGTTGGTCGCTCAAGCGACTAAGCCACCTAGGCGCCCCAGCAATGGATCTTGTTATTGTGCTATGGCCAAAGTACCCTTCATTCCTGTGATGATTACTGTTTTTCTTCTACTTTTTTTTCTTCTTTCTTCTGCGGTTGCTGCACTATACATTTTCTGAACTCCTGTAGCTCTGCTCTGAGATTTTGTATTAGAGAAGTAATTATTTCATTAAGTTTTTAAAAATTCATGGGGCTTGTTTGGTAACAATTTTCATCTGCTCTGTGGAAACCTCTTTCTAGTGAGTGTTCTTTATTTACCATTTATTTTCCTGTCCATTTTCTCCCTTTCCAGTAGTATTTTAAATATATTCTGTGCTTATTCATTTTTAAAAAATTATTATTCATCCTGGAATGAGATGAATTATTCATGAGCCAAGCTTTAGAAGCTTAATGTTGGCAAGGGCCAGGCCAGTGTTCTTGATTAGCAGGGAGGTTCTTAAGGCAAAATGCTCCTTTGGCATGTGCCTGTCCCCCACCAAAGAGGTCAATCATGAGACTACCTCTAAGTCATTTTCTCCCAGACAACTTCCTGCAAATATGTCCCTACTATGCGTTCCCTCATTCTGACACATTTCTCTTGCTTCTCCATGGTGCCAAACAGAATCTGGGGCAGGAGGAATTCTCTACCCCTGGTACACTTTTGGGTTTTGTTTTGTTTTGTTGTTTTTTTTTTGTTTGTTTGTTTGTTTGTTTTGCTTCCAAATAATACATCTTGGATTTTGCCCCTTTTGGGTATGTTGCCTTCTAGAAAGACTTGTGACCTGGAAGTTTTACTTGAATTCTGTAGCCACAGCCAGATGTGCCCCCCTGGTGGTCTTGCTGCACCCCTGCTCTGCCTCCCACTGGGCCAAGGGGTCCTTCATACGTGCCGGTGTGTGGTTACAGGTGAGCTCTGGTTTTAATATAATGGAGCTTGTGGTGCTTTACTCCTCGTTCTTGTCATCTAGGGGTGATTTCTCAGTGAGCAAGGAAGAGTTTCTCTTAACAGTAGTATTTCAAACCTGGAGGTAAGCAGGACAACTTAATTCAGATTGCAAGGTAATGGATGAGGAATTAAAAAAGCTACATTGTGTTACTTGGCAAATGCCTAATAAATTGGTAAAGTTTTCAAAGGTATGATTTTTATCAGTTTAATGTAATATTTGTGCAGTTTAGGAAAGCACCATTGAAAGTCTGCTCCATTTCATAAAATGAATTCATTGATTCATTTATTCTTTCAATAAACACTTCAGCATGTACTCAACTAGGCACTGCTTTTGGTGGGGACAAAGGGGACAAAACCCAACCATCACGAGCTTACTTTCAGTAAATAAATCAAAGAAATAAATATATATGTAATATAATATGTCAGGTAGTAAGGGACACTAAAAATTATACGAAGAAGTGAAGAGAGTGCAAGAACTTGTATATAAAAATTTTTTAAAAAAACTGTTTATTTAGTTTTGAAAGAGAGAGAGAGAGAGAGAGCGATCAAGCAGGGGAGGAACAGAGAGAGAGGGAGACACAGAATCCGAAACAGGCTCCAGGCTCTGAGCTGTCAGCACAGAGCCCGATGTGGGGCTTGAACTCATGAACCATGAGATCATGACCTGAGCTGAAGTCGGTGCTTAACCGACTGAACCACCCAGATGTCCCTATTTAAAATTTTTTTAATGTTTATTTATTTTTGAGACAGAGAGAAAGAGAGAGAGAGAGTGAGTGAGCAGGAGTGGGGCAGGGAGAGAGGGAGACACAGAATCCAAAGCAGGTTCCAGGCTCTGAGCTGTCAGCACACAGCCCTATGTGGGGCTCGAAACCACAAACCGTGGGATCGTGTCCTGAGCCGAAGTTGGATGCTTACCCGACTGAGCCACCCAGGTGCCCCGAAAGAACTTGTATTTTAGATTTTCTGCCCTGAGATAAACGTGGAGGAGAGGTGTGTAAAATTGAAGGGGCAGCTAGGAGAATGGTATTTGGAGCAGAAG
Source organism: Acinonyx jubatus (assembly GCF_027475565.1). Classification (NCBI taxonomy): domain Eukaryota; kingdom Metazoa; phylum Chordata; class Mammalia; order Carnivora; family Felidae; genus Acinonyx; species Acinonyx jubatus. Next base: position 82,407,000 of record NC_069393.1, on the reverse strand, counting down.
GAACAGCATATATAAGGACTAGGAGAGGAGGGTATGATTGACAGGTGTGATGGTTAATGTTCCATGTCAACTTGGCTAGGTCATAATACCCAGATATTTGGTCAAACACCAGTCTAGGTGGCCCTGGGAAGACATGTTGTAGATGAGGCTGACATTTCAGTCAGTAGATGCTGAGAAAAGCAGATACTCTCCAGCATGTGGGTGGGCCGCATTCAGTTAGTTGAAGGCCCTGAGAGAAAAAGTCTGCCATCCCTCTGGGAAGCAGGAATTCTATCTTTGGACTTGAACTAAAACATCATATATTTCCTGAGTTTTTAGCTGCCAACCTACCCTGCGGATTGTGGACTTGCCTACCTCTCCGATCATATGAACCAATTCCTTTAAATTAAATCTCTCTGTGTATATACACAGCCAATCAGTTGTGCTTCCCTGGAGAATGCTGACTAATAAAGCAGGTTTGAGGATTGCCAAGGATGTTGATATGGGGGAGTGCACTAAATGAGGAGGCAAAATGGTAGGATCTTGGCACTAGGGATCACCCGGGATCCAATCACAGGGTCTTCTCAGGCCAGGGTCAGAGCTCCCTCTTGTTAAGTGTGGTGGGAAGCACAGCCATGCTAGACTGTTTGCAGACTAACTTCAGTACTGCCCTGTCTGCATTCATGTCTTTGGGTGGTCCCTCCCACGCTGCCTTGGGGTTGGCCATGTGACCAAAGAGACAGTAGCACAGAGTGCATGGGTATGGGGCTTGCTCTGGCTTGCCGCCATTTGATACCCTGAGGCTGGGTGGCCTACTGGACACTGAGTGCCGAGTACTGGACACTGAGTGCTGAGTGACACACGGGGCAGAGGAGAACCTTACTGACTCAGGCCCCTGTTGCTCGACCACCAAGCCTGAAAATTTCCATTCAGCTTAAGCTGGTAGTGTGGACCCCGGTGGTGGGGACGTTGGTGGCGTGGACCCTGGTGGCTTGGACCCTGGTGGCGTGGACCGTGGTGGTGTGGACCCTGGTGGCGTGGACCCTGGTGGCGTGGACCCTGGTGGCGTGGATCCTGGTGGTGTGGATCCTGTTGGCATGGACTGTGGTGGCTTGGACCCTGGTGGCATGGACCCTGGTGGCGTGGACTGTGGTGATGTGGACCCTGGTGGTGTAGACCCTGGTGGCATGGACTGTGGTGGCTTGGACCCTGGTGGCATGGACCCTGGTGGCGTGGACTGTGGTGATGTGGACCCTGGTGGCAGCAGAGGGAGGTTGAGAAGGGACCCGATTCTGCATATATTTTGAATGCAGACACAACTGGATTCGCTGATGGGTGTGAGAGAAAGAGGCTGGTCCAGATGACCTCAAAAGCCTTGGTCTGGGAGCTCTGTGTCTTGCTGTCGGACAAAATAAAATTTTCATGGCCAGAGAAGGTGTAGAGACTCTGGCTTGTACGGAGCTAAACAGCTTCTGTTACTGCGGGGGTTCTCCTGCCATCCAGCAGATGACATGGGGCGCCCATCTCCAGGAGGGAGCAGAATGAACAGGATTCCCCAGCATCGTTCCTCCCAGGGATGCCCAGGGGGCACACGTGGCTGAGCCGCTAGACAGACGTGAGAGGAGGAGGAAGTGGTGGTGTCCGAAACAGTGTGTTATGGGGGATGGCAGACAAACTTTAGAAACGGGCTGATCTGAGTTTCATTTCAGGTGCCATCACATGCTGGCCCTGTCACTTGGGTGTTATTTACTGTCACTGAGCCTCAGCTCCGTTTATCAGAGAGGGTTAAGATTACCTACTGGATAGCACCACACCTGTCTTCTGCAGTTAGCTGGTAAGCTCTGTAAGGGCAGGGCATGGCTTCTTCATTCCTGTATCCCCAGCCCCTGTGCCTGGCGCATAATGGGCCCTGGGCAAATATTTGGTGGATGAATGAATGAGTGAATCTGTAAGATGGTTGTAAGCTGTGAAACTGGTAATTGACGCAAGGTACTTGTCACACGGCAGGCTTTTGGTCTCCGGTCGCTATCAATACTCAACAGCTACTGCTCCCACTTGTGAGTGTTTTTGGAGGCTAGAGATTAAGTTTTGTTGTGTCCTCAGCCAGACCCTCCCGTGTGGTGAATGCCTCAAGGCATTGAGTATCATCTCATGATCATCGCAGCTGGACGTGAACCTCAGACAGAAAACAAAACAGATGAGTTCTGCTCTCTTTTGGGGCTCATGGCTGTCCGGGTCCATACTGTACTCCTGCAAGCCCAGGGACCATTTCACATATATATTTTGTTGTGCAGCAAAGATAGACTGATGGATGATATTTATTGAGCATTTACTATGAGGTAGGGTATGTTATTTAGTTTTAACTCTATAAGAAGTTGCTATTACTGTTCTTGATGAATAAACAGGAAAGCGAAGCCCACCGAATTTTCTCAAGGGCATACAGGTGGGAAGGGGGGGTGCTACAATGCATAGCCAGGTGCTGTGATGGCAGGATGGGGGCAGGATGGGTCCATACCTCGGTAGCAGTGGGAACTGTGACAAGTTGGATAGCTGCTGGGGTAAGTCTTCAAATAGCATCTGTCCTGGGAGTATTTGCAAAAAAGACCATCTGAATAAAGGGTGCTACATATGGGTGGCGGGTGGGTAAACTGGGAAGAACCTGGGCTTTGGAGTCTGACATGCCTGGCTTTCTTCGTTATTTGTGTTGTGACCTAGAGCAAGTCGCTTCTGCTGGATTTGGCTGTCTGTCTTCAGTAACGGAGCCAGTATTATGTACCTAAGTAGGTGGCAGTAATGGTAATGTGTGTTTTGGATGTGATCATAAGACAGTTTCTGGCCCACGTCAGAAGTTCACAAGAGGCAGTTCTATTTTTTCTAAGAGGTCACCCCCCCCCCCAGTGAACCTCCTTTCCCCTGTGAGGTCGTTTGGGCAGGGTGTAGCACCAGGTGCCCAGCTGGGCTCCTACCCTTCCTTGATGAAGCTCACTTCCACTTTCTGAGGGTTTAGGTGGATGCTAGAAATAGAGGAAAAGCCTGTGGCTTTGCTTTTGGGCAACTTTGTTCTATCTAGCCTTGTGGGGGACACTACGTGACATTCGGCCTGCTTCGGCCTCATAGGTGCCCCTCCAGTCTCTTCTCCCCACTTTTGGGGCTACTCGTTCCCATCGAATGGACCCAGCTCTGTCTGGCCTGGGGACCTGCCTCTCTTCCGGGAAGATTTCGCCATGAAGTTCTCCTTGTTGATACAATGTTTGCTGCTGCTTTTAGTTTCTCTGGGAAAATGGGTCTCAGAGGTTGTTTGCCAATATGAAGCAAAAACAGCCCTGGTTAAGTGCAAGCTGTTGGATCCTACATCCGTCAGGGCCCTGGCAGCTTGGCTTTTAATGGGCAAGTGGTCTGAGCTTTGAGAAGTGCTGTTCTAGAACTGAGTGACCAACTTGCCCCTATCTGCCTAGGACATTCCAGCTTGGCACCCCATGGTCCTGGGCAAGCCAGCACCATGGTCACCCTACCCATATGCAAATTCGGTCTCTTTGGGTCTCTCAGGGACTGTATTATAATCTTGGCTTGGAGGTGGGGCTCTGAGTTTCAGTCCCTGCCTGCCTGATTTTCCTAACATCACCTGTCATCAAATTACCAGATGTCACATTCAACCCATTCTTGGGGACACCCGTAGATGGATGGCTGGACCCCAGTTCTCCTTGCTTACTGGGATACAGCTGTGGCCGCTCTGTCCTCTCCAGCCTCCTTCTGCCTGCCAGGCTGCTCATGGTCCCATCACCAGCGGGTGGGGCCCGCTTCCGAGCACCTGCTGCACCGTGGGCGTGCTGATGTCCACGTGCTGGTTCCTCCGGGCTCCCCTGCCCTCAGCCACATGGGAAAGCGTGACAGCGTGACCTTTCCTGCAGAGAACAAGAGATGAGCTGCCACAGGAGCCCTGGTTTTCCAATTTGAGCTATTGCTGTGCCTGTAATATCTCTTCTACTCATTGGAGGAGTCACTGCTCTGCCGGCATCTGATTCATTACTCATTAAAGCAGTTTGAAATAAGGCACAGTGTGTACTAAAAGGTGCTATATAAAACCAAATTAAATATATTTTAGTACAAGTTCACTCAGCCAGGTGCTCCCAAGAAGACCTGATAATTAGGACTCTAACTTGGTACGATGGTGTAATCTAGCCCAGAAAAGATGCTTATTATAGCCATGCCATTCACACAGGCACTTGTGAAAACGCTTCAGTTGCATGGAAATATTTTAGGAGCGGATAAGCTGGCTCGAAGCATCAGTGTGAATCGAAGGCTGGCATTCGGCCTCTCAACCTCTGCCTCAGTATCAATTGTTTTGTAGAGTTTCTTTTCTTTTTTTTTTTCATCTTTCTTCTTCCACTCTTCTCTCATTCTCTTTCATGAGGCCAGTTTTGCTTTTTTAAAATTTTTTTTAAATTTCTTTTTTTATTAAAAAAATTTTTTTATGTTTATTTATTTTTGAGAGACAGAGAGAGACAGAACACGAGAAGGGGAGGGGCAGAGACAGAGGGAGACACAGAATCCAAGGCAGGCTCCAGGCTCCGAGCTGTCAGCACAGGGCCCGACGCGGGGCTTGAACCCACGAACTGTGAGATCATGACCTGAGCCAAAGTCGGATGCTTAATGGACTGAGCCACCCAGACGCCCCAGGCCAGTTTTGCTTTTTATAATTTCAAGCACAAAGATTGGTGTTTCTGCTCTTGGGTTCCCTTGAGTTAAAAACGAGAGCATCCTCATATGGAGTCCTTGTATCAGGCAACCCCGGAACCTTAACAAAGTCCCGCAGGCTGGGCAGCTTCACCACAGGTGTCTATTTCTCCCAGCGCCCCAGCTTGGGGGTGGGTCCCAGATGGGGGTGTCAGCACAGTCGGGGGCCGGGGACAGCTCTCTTCCTGACTCCTAGACAGCTGTCTTCTCACAGTGTCCTGATACCGCGAGGAGACAGAATGACAGCGAGCCCTCTCTAGTCTCTTCTTTAAGGGCGGGGACCCCACCACGAGAGCCCCACTCTCATGACCTGTCTAAGCCTCATCACCTCCCAAAGGCTGCACCTCCTCATATCATCACATAGGGGTTAGAACTTCAACTTAGGAATTTGGTGGTGGGGGGGGGGGCAGGGACACAAACATTCTGTCTGTAACAGTCATGTTTTAAAAAGTATTTTTCTCTAATACGTATGTTCTAATTTGCTCAGGGAAAGTGACAGGAGATCCAGAGTGAATTAGTTGTCATGTAGTTACAGAAAAACCAAAGGCAAAAACCACTCACTCTAAATGCCAAGGGCCCCTTGTCCTGGGGGTGCTGAGGCATGGATTGGGGATTGCCCCAGGGAACAGTGTCACCACGAGCCCTCACGCTTTCTGAACACTGGGGACACACCGTCAGGTTGTGTACCAGATGCTCCCTGAACGTGGCCCATGCCAACACAGCCGGCCCGGCCCGCCACAGCCTGGGGCTGGTCCTACAGCGGGCGGAGATCAAGGTGATTGGCCAAGGTGCACTCTTTCCCCACCGGTCCGTATTCCTGACACTCCCAGTGTTTGCTGTCATCTCCATGTTGAGTAATACAGGTGGGCCCCATGAAAATATCCTACTCTACTGAAGAAATTTCTGAAAAGCCATCACAAAGATGTAAAATTTCCTTCACGGAGCTTTTCAGTCTGGGAGCTTTTTAAGAATTTCCGCATTGAGACGTGTGATCTGCTCTGATTAGCTGGGGAGAAGGAGCCCGCGAGGCAGTATACGAAATACGGCCTTATTGTGGACCACGTTTGAAAGTGGCTTTCTGCCACCCAGCTGCTGGGGGCCCAGGGTCCCTCCATGGGGCCCACAAAGGTGTCACCAAGCTCCTGCAGTGAGCTCCTCAGGCCCACACCAGTCTCCTTCCTGTGGCTCCCTGACTCTTCTAGCTCATACCATGTCTCCAATTCACCCGCTAATGTGGTATTTGTGCCTTATCTATGTGAATATGTCCCTCCAAACCGGTGGTGGATCCCTCAAAAGAAGGATTCACTCTGTGGCGGGCTCTGAGGCTATAGTGTGGCTGGCAGGTGGCTCGCATTCTAGTGACAAAGAAAGAAAAACCAAATGGGGACTCTGGGGGAATGTGGTTGGTGTAGAGCACAGATCCACAGGTGCAAGGGGGCCTGGTAAACAAGGGGCCACGATCATCCCTTTGTTGGGCAGCTAACTGGTTGTCACTGGCTGGGCACACGGGAGGCTTAGCCAAGCCATGTGGATTCATCTAATGAGTGGCTGGCCCCACTGGTCAAGGCTTCCAGTACATTCAGTACAAATGGCACCCGGCCTCATGCCCAGTCTGCCATATTGAAGCTGAATGTGCCCCAGCCTATCCTGCTGTGAGGACATGCCCAAGGCTATGGCAGTGTTTCATAGCCCTTATTCTGCTGGACAGATTCCTTCTTCCCTCACAGAGGCATGGGCATGAGGACAGCACAGAAAAGCCAAGATAGACTCAATGTTGGTTCCCAGATAAGTAGAAAACGAACAGCCCAAGAAGTGTGGAGGCTTGTGCTGTTAGGTGCATGAGATCATGGTGAGAATATTGCTACTTTAGGACTTGATCAGAAGATGACTTCTGGTGACTGTGAGAAATGTGTACCTCTCGGTTCCCACTGGTTGTACCTGGGGAAGGAGGGTGTCCGCCGTGTGGTGGGCAGATGCTGCATCCAGAGAGTGCACTCAGGCGTGGCGCCCCCTCTGGACGGGTTTTCCAAAAGGCATTTGGCACCTGGTAAAAATAATGGTCTGTGGAAGCCCAGTGTGGTCCTTGACAAGGGAACCAGGGCTTGGGATGCACAGCAGCACCCCATGCGTCCGTCAGTCTGCGTCAGGCCCTACACAGGACGATACATCATTCTCTGTAACAGACCTGATATGTCCTCAGTTGCCATCTATTATATCTGAGAGTAGTTTCCCTGTTCTAGACTGAGGTCCCTCTGGTAGATTAGAAAATTCATAAATACTGGCCATTATAGGAACATATTTTAAGATTCACCGTCTGTGGCGATTCACTGAGAATTCTGTGTCCAGGTAGCAGGCATGAATCTGTCTAAATTGAAATGCCTCGTCTAGAAGTTGCTCCAAATTGCTCAGTATTTGTGAGCTGAAAGCCGGACGGACCCACAACTGTACTTTAACATAGTTTTGTTTTTGTTTTTGTTTTTCCTTGTGTGTGTTTAGGAACACAGTCTCCTTAAATCGTGGTGGCAGGTAGCCAGAGGAAAGAGAGCTGTTAATGAGACTCTGTGTAAACGGAAGCAGAGCAGGACTGACAGTGGATCAAAAAGGCAGGCTGTGGCACGAAGCTGACCGGTCACCTCAGGTAGGGACGAAAGAGCAGGGACAGGGCGCGGATTCCAGGACCTCGGGGGATTCACACCGGTGGGGACCGGCTTGGAGGGCGGGGAGGGATCCCGGCCCTCCGTCACCCCCAGTTCCTGGTGAGGAGCACACCCAGCGATGGGATTCCCGGAGTGGCCGTGGCAAGGAGCGGACCCAGGGGAGGGCACAGCTGAGCAAGCGCTGGGCAGCTCACGTTTGCAGGCGGGACTGGGCAGATCAGCCCACTGTGTCTTTAAAGAAGGATGCCTGCAGGATGCCTTGATGACCGTGGCTCTTTTTATAGACCTCCCTTTCTTCCTTTGGATCTGGGCTGGGCGATGGTCTTTTTTCTCCCTGTTTCTTCGTATCAACTGCACATTTTTTCCAGAAAGCAAGTGAAAACACAAAAAGACATCTCAATCTCATCATTCTGGGGGAGGTCTGTGGATCAGCTGGACGTGGGAGGAGGCTGAGTCTTTCGGTGGTTGGAGACTTTGGGGACCCTCCCTCCTATTCAACGGTCTCTGTTCTTCAGGTCGCTATAGAACAGATTTCATTTTCCCCCCGACGCCAGAGTTAGGCTCCTGCTGGTCCCGTTGACCACCAAAAAGCAGGAGGGACAGAATGAAGCAGAATGCATTTACACCTCACGGCTGCAAAAATGAAATATTATTTCCTGGTACCTTGGGGTATAGGCAGCCGGTGTCAAGAGACAACCAGATTTCTGTATTATCAATGGAGACATGAAAACTTTGTCTCAGGGACATACGCAAGGATGGAGAGCAGAGCTAGAAGCACATAAATGCAGGAGCTCGTGGGCAACCAAACCTCCTTAGCGCAGGTGATACGGAAATTCCAATTTCCCTATTACCAATAGGCTTTTAACATTCAGGGGATGAGAGCCAAAGGGGGAAAAATCCGTTACTGTTAGCAGGTGACATAAAGTCACCTTTCGGATTTCCCTGCTGCACAAAATAGAAAGCGAGAGGGCGCGGCCAGTGTGGGATAGAAATGCTTGGTGCCATATACTTCCTGCAGTGTTTACCTGGGAAACATGGGATTTCCATGGGATTTGCCTCGTGGTTTTTGTCTTAGCCCATAGATCAAGTTGGGCTTATGGGAGATTGGTCAATTTCAGTTAATGTTAAAAATTAGTTCAAGACCATTTTGGAGAAAAATAGTCCTTTTCTGCTATTTCCTGGTAATGACCTGAGATATGAACAGCAATCTTTCTCTCTTGCTTATGCTACTTGGCTTTGCAAGAAAATCCCCTAATGGGTTAGATTTAGCATTGTCACCCTTGAAATTAAATGCTGGTGTTTAAAACTTCATTTTTATAAGAAGAATTTGACATTAATAATTTTTAGACCTTTGATTAAATAACTAAAAATACATTATTATTGGGTTAATAATTACTCTAGATGTGTTCAGATTTTTGACCATTTCACTGCATTATTATGGCACAGAAGCAAAATTTCACTCATATATTTGACTTAAATGGCAGTCTTCGGGGATTTGAATCAGAAATTATAAGTTCTACTGCAATTTACATGTTAAGTTCTGTAACCCCGTGATAGTTCAACCATTTGTTAAAAAAAACAGTAGGTGGCCTATGGTCTGATTTTCAATGAATAATTTTCTCTTACATCCAGCACAAGGTCCAGCTGAATGTTTCATTACATTAAAATTTCACCAAGTGACATAAACCTTGTAATTAAAAAAGCGTTAACGTTTTCTAGAGTGCCCAGATAATTTTTGACAAATATTGATATTTTCCTTCAAGATGTGTCTGGGCTGGAGCTACAGACATTCTGCCACATCTCATCCTTAGACATGTTTTCATTTAAATTATTTAAGCTGTGGTGTTTTATTTTATTTTATTTTTTCCTTTCCCAATGAGGAACCTTAAGGAACTCAATGGAAATGAGGAGTTATTGTGATTACTTAGCACCTGACTTCTGGAAGAAACTCCGAAATCATTGAAACGTGGTTTCACGTTTCTGCATTGCGACTAATTCCTTCTGGGTGTTTTTGATTGTTTTAAACTGGCTCACGATTTATTATCGTTGCCTCTTCTGTCCCCCGTTTGTTTAATTAGCAGTGCTTCTCTGGCGTGTCATAATAAAGGGTGGAAAACAGCATCATCATAGCAGTTACCTGTCTCCTGCAAGAAGCCCCAGAATTACCCATGCCATCCGAGATCCCAAAATACCCATCTTGCCCACGGGCACCCGCAGGGTCTGCAATGTACTGACATTATTCTTAGACACACTGCCTGGGACTTCTAGGAATGGTGTCCCAGCAACGACCAATCGGTATCCACCTACGATCCGGTGCCACCGTATACACTTGGGTAGGGACTACTACTTCTGGGAAACATTGAAAAAAAATCCATTACCTTCTGTGTTCAAAGCAGAGGGGAATGAAAGAGGCAGCCGACAATGCCAGCTAGCCATTCACAAGTGCAGAGAGCTCCTGGGAACATTTGAAAGTATTGTGCAGACTCAGAAACACTGCCTGTCAAAGGGAATGACCCTTGTTTGTGGGTCTGAAAACATCCCAAGTCCCCATATTTGGGGAACAGGAGGGTGTTTCTTGGTGAGGAGAAATCTAGACCTTTTGTGTTCTTGTAGCAATCTTTGGATGTTGTTGGCTTTCTTGCTTTGTATTTGTGTGTGTGTGTGTATGTGTGTGTGTGCAGTGAGAAGGATTTTTTTTTTCCTTAACACAATCCGAATTGTCAGTACATGTGGCCTGGGGCTTTCAAAAAGAAAAAAAAAAAACAGATGTATATGTTTATCTGTAGAAGAAAGCTCAGAGAGATCTGTAACATTCACCCTGCACGGTTGTGATGCCATTGTCTCTAGCATGCGGTGAAATCCTCAGTGCAAACCTATTCCTGTGCCTGTCCACTTCTCTGCATCTCTTTATTGTGTCCCCTGATTGCCACTAAATGCCACCTAGCTGGGCTGTGAGTTGAAAGGGAAGTAAGAACAAATTGGAAAGTCATGATTTCCGTCCCTGTAGATGGCGCATCACTTAATTGCCAGTGGAGGTAGATCCTTGGAAAATGGATGAGAGCTACACTGGGGGAGGTCTGTGACTTTCTCTTTTACAAAAAGTGAAAGAACAAAAGCAGTATCATCTACCAAGGGGCAGGAAGAAAAAGGGCAGGAAAGGTCAGATCTGTTGCCTTCTTTCCTATCTGCACAGATACTGATTTTAGAATTCCCTTCTATTTCTTTGAGATGTTTGGTGATGAATCCACGGATCCTTTCTCAAAGGTGTTTTTTAAAGTTTATTTTTTTTATTTAGTGTGTGTGTGTGTGTGTGTGTGTGTGTGTGAAAGAGAGAGAGAGAGAGAGAGAGAGAGAGAACCAATAGGGGAGGGGTAGAGAGAGAGAGAGGGAGAGCGAGAATTCTAAGCAGGCTTTGCACTGTCTGTGCAGAGCCTGATGCAGAGCTCGAACTCATGAATCATAAGATTGACCTGAGCCAAAATCAAGAGTTGGACGCTTAACCAACTGAGCCATCCAGGTGCCCCGAAAAAAATTTTTTTATTGAACCCTACTAATCAGGGAAAAATAACATTGAATATTAATATACAGCAGGCAGTTCATACAATGTTTTGCAATTTCATTTTGAAATGAAAAGTCTCAAGACTATGGGGCTTGTGGTAATACCTCAAGAATAAAAGTTGTCTTTTGTTTGTTTTTATTTTATTTATTTTTTTTTAATGTTTATGTATTTTTGAGAGAGAGAGTGAGAGTGTGAACAGGGGAGGGGCAGAGAGAGGAGACAGAGAATCCGAAGCAGGCTCCAGTCTCTGAGTTGTCATCACAGAGCCCGATGAGGGGCTTGAACCCATGAACTGCAAGATCATGACCTGAGCCCAAGTTGGACACTTAACTGACTGAGCCACCCAGGTGCCCCTTGTTTGTTTTTGTATAGTAGGTATAAATAAAGAAAACCTTGTACTGTTTGAATCTAAAGCATCTGAATAAAGTGTCAAAGCTCACAAGAGGTGAGGAAAAGTCCCCCAAAGCAACGGATCACGGACACAACCTGAGCCAGCCGGTGACGATGGTTACTGACATTTAGACACCAAAGTCCTAGGAAGACATATTGCTCTGATTTCCTCCCATTGAGTTAAAACCCCAGTCTGAATTGTGATTTCACAGGAAATACCTTGAATAGACACTAGCACCAAAATACCACATTCTGTAACAATCTTGTTGATAATAACTAGTAATTTTTCACAACTGAGTTGGGTAAGTGGTCTCAAGAACTTTGTGTAAACTTGTCACTTTCAGGTTCGAGCATTTCTAATATGGTCCTTTTTAATTTAATTTAATTTTGTTTTATTTTGTTTTATTTTATTTATTTTTTAAATGCTTGTTTATTTTTGAGAGAGAGAGACAAAATACAAGTGAGGGAGGGGCAGAGAGAGAGGGAGACACAGAGCCCAAATAGGCTCCAGGCTCTGAGCTGTCAGCACAGAGCCCAACTTGGGGCTCAAACTCACAAACCGTGAGATCATGACTTGAGCGGAAGTTGGACGCTTAACTGAGTGAGCCACCAGGTGCCCCAAATTTATCTTATTTTTTTTTTTTTTTACAACTGAAAGACTTCCCCATTTGAAAACTGTTTGTTGTTGTTGTTTGTTGTTTGTTGTTTGTTTTTTTTCTCTGCCTGTCTTTTGGGAGGATTCAGTCTCCTTGAGGGAGGCACTATAGACTCAAGTCCCAGGAAAGGAAATGAGGAGCATATTCTGTCACCTAAACACATATTCAAGAGGTTTTGAGTGACCAGTGCCCCTCGGTTTTCAAGAACGTGCCAAACATGCCTTTGATTCAAGTGCCTTTCCAGCAGTGATCGGTTCTGTCCCTTAAGGAATCTTTATGGGAGAAAAAAAGCTTGGACCTTCTGACCAAAATGCAGATCTAGTAAATATTTTCTGAACGTTATCAAGAGACGAAGGCCTGTTTTCTGCACAAATACACGGAGATAAGGTCAGTCCCCACAAGATTTTTAGCCCATTTTCTGTTGCAGCCTCTTGGGCAGTTTGTAGGTACAGGCAACTGTGGAGTCTTCTTAACTAGAGTTGTCATCGTAACAAATAACACTTCCTGCCCAGGGAGAGGAAATACCTGTGAAAGATGACAGAATATTAATTTTAACACCCCAGTATGAGCTGGCTGGGGAATATTTTGTGAAATTGTTCTGGACTAGTCACTTTGCGAGTCTTAAAAACTTGTTGGCCAATAAGAAGCAATGAATAGCAGCAGTACTCTAGAATCTTCTGTTTCCATGAAAAGCAGGCTCCATTTAGGACTTTTCAAAGGGGGTTTCTGGTGAGAATTTTCCTCTACCCCTGAAAAATTTACTCTCTTCCACATTTTCTTATTTTTCTCCCTCTGGCACCCTTCCCCCTCACCCCTTTATAAAATTAAACAGAGCCAAGAACTGGCATGCAAATGACCCAGCCTCATGGAGACTTCTCAGCGGTCTGTTCAGTTGGAGAAAAACGTCACGAAACGTTTACATCTTGTCCGATCTATTTTTCCTGATCCAGAGTATTCAGAACATCCAGTGCTAGCGGTAAAAATCCCCAATACGCAACCCACGAAAGCCACGCACGCTCTGAGAGATGTCTCACCCTGATGGCCATGTTAAGTGTTTGAAGCCCACATGGCTCCCACCGTTAAGGACAAATGCACAATCAAAAATAAAAAGCAAATTGATTTAAAGATGTACTGGCAACTGCACTAGACTATATATTCTCTCTGTTTCATCTATATTTACATAGAGCGTGAGCAGAACCCTGAAGGCTCATGTAAGTTACGTTAAGTGGTGGCTTACGGGGAGAAATAACCCTCAGAAACCCGGGATAAATTGTGAATGAGAACCTTAGCAGACCCCAGCCTGGATGGTGCACCCCCCCGCACGCCCCCCCCCCCCCCCCCCCACGCAGAGATATCTGTGTTCAATTTGGCCGACCGGTTTCTTATACAAATGCTGCCTTAGTTTCATTGTACATCTTTTCTAGGAAAAGAAGGGGGGCGGGGGGGGGGGCAGATAAAAACCCTCTGGAGCAAAAGAGGTTTATCTTGCTGTGTTTTGAAACAGTTTCAGTCATGGAGTTTTCTCTAAGACCACATCCCCCTCCCAACCCCGACTCAGTTTTCCCCGAGGCTACCAATTTTATATCCAAGGTAAATCTAGCTAAAATTAAGAAACAGAACGTACAGCTGCCCTTACTGCTGGCCCACAGATGTTACCAAAATCTGATTAAAAAGCCCTTAATCTCCTGCTGCACCTTTTCATTAGTGTAATAATCATTTTTGCCAAATATCTTGAAGAAGGGGGAAAAGGGGAGGGCGATGGGGAGGTTTTGATCATCAGGATCGCTACAAATGCATGCGGATCCTAGTGGGGAAAATGAGGAGTGAGGTAATCCATGTGCTGAAATATTTTTGCTTCTTTTTCTAGAAAATGTGCAATTTGGTCAGGCAGAAAAAATTGAACAGAGCCTTCCAAGCAATAAATCACTGGATTGCTGGTGACATTCATACAATGCGGATATAGTGTTAACTGTACCAGTCAGCCAGCCCCCTCCTGCACCCAGCCTGTCCCTAGGAGGTGACCTTGTGACGGTGCGGTAATCAATCATCCTGGCGTAGGACACACTGTTTTTGTTTAATATTACACTATTGGAATATATAGTAAACAAAGTGTAAAGGAAATTTGGAGAGCAAGCACTATATAAGGAATGTTGTAGTCTGTGAGCCGCCTGCAGAGAATCCCCTCCTCCCCGCAGCCTGTGAACAGCTAGTTACCAACTTCACAGCCTTAGACACCGAGCACGTCCGCATCGGCAAGCTGGTGTTTCTGGTACAGAGCACAGAGCACGCAGACGGTAGTTAAAATGTTAAGGGAAATGAGACCGGAACTCGGAGAGACTGGAGACACCAGGCCCTGCACTGGGTTTCTGAGGCTCCCTCGCTCGCCAACCCCCTACCCCCGTTTCCATTTACCCCTTCACGCTTCCTCTTAGGATTTTTTTGACCAAATACTCAGGAAGAATGGACTTTGATTTCAGAAACACAAATTCAGGCATGCCTCTCGGGGGCACGTCTCCCAGAATATTCTGGAAGGGGCACGAACCAGGACCTGTGTCCAGTGTGTTGTGGTTGAATGCAGACCAGCTCCTCCAGGCCTCTTGCACTGCGTTCTGAGAATCTATTGTCTTTAGAGTGAGTTACATGCACATAAAGCAGGAGCACAAAAGTGGGAACACGGGGCCTTATTAACTGGCTGGGTTGTTATTTTCAGTGTGGGCCACTTTGGGGCCAGGCTAATCCACAACATTCACGGCTACTGACGAGACCAAATTTTATGGGGGAGATTTTCAAAGATGGATAGGTCTAAACAAATTAATCATGAAAAGTGAAGGACCCTCTTTTTTTTTTTTTTCTTGAGCCATGCAGCATTTCCTCCAGGTGGTAAGCCCTTTTGGACGGGATGTTGCAAAGTGCACTTTGATTCTATTTCTTCAGGACACGTGACACACTTTAGAAAATCATGGATTTGTTTGGGATGTCACATCATCGGGCGGGATTTTGAGCCTAAGTTAGGGGCAGAATTGGACTCTAAACACACATAAGTGGAGACTTTTCACAGCCCACTGAAGTGGCACGTTTTAGCTCACATCACATCCAAACATTCTCTCCCTAACACACTGGAGTTTTCCCTGTTTTTCATGGAAAATCAGCAAGTCAGAAACAGTCAGTTGATTTTTACAATGTGAGTTCTGGGGCCTCTAAATGAGCGTGATAATCATACAATCCAAAGGAAAACAGTGGTGGAGTATTTAAAATCAATGTCGTGAAATGTATTCAGAAAGATCGACAGCCACGCATTTCCCACGTGGGCACGGAGCTCATTTCAATCACTGGAAATGAGGTTTCAGGGTGACACATCCAAATTTCTCTTGGAGCATTCTGTGAATAGCACCGCTCTAGGTGGGGGGCAGGGCTCAGGGAGGCCCCTTCTCACATGAGGCTCGGGATGGTAGGAGATTCTCAAGAGATGCTGGGTCTGATGGAAACCTCGAGGTGGTTGGACAAGGCTACGAAACGTCCGGAAAGGAAGAGAAATCAGAGGCCACGCGTGTCCATGTAAAAGGCCTTGGGTATTGTGCAAAATTGGGTTGGGGAGGTCAATGTAGGTCCACATCGACCTGCGCTAGTGAGGTGTCTGGGTCTACTTCTGACCGCAGGTCGGTTAAGATTGTGTGTGTGTGTGTGTGTGTGTGTGTGTGTGTATAAAGCTTTTATCCAATCAGAAGGAAACCTCACTTATTTTTATATCAAGCTTCCTTCAAAGAAGCAGCACGCAGCATATTTGCTGACGGGAGTGAGGAATGAAGGGGACCGGCGACAGTGATGAATGATGCCTTGTTTGGGACCAAAAATGCCTCTGGGGAGCAAGGACAGAGACTGGGGAACAGAAGGAAAGTCTGTGAGGGGCAGTGGCGCATACGTGCACTCACACCCCCACACTGCCCCCCTCCCCATGGTCAGCTCTACCTTGAGTAGAGTTTCTATAGCACAGCCCCTGGTACCTCGCTGGAGGGCCAGGAGGAGGCCCATGAGACACAAATGGTCCCTCCGTTTTCTTCTTTCGAGATAATCCAGGAGCCCCAGTAACAACGCTGTTCCTGGCTTCGTTAATTCAAAACACGAGAAAACAAAAAATTGGTGGTCAGTAAACACATGATCTTGCGACACTGTCTCGGAAGAAAGAAATTGCAGCCCATGAAATGTTAAAAACTTTTAAGTAGTAAAACCTCTTGAAAAGCTCTATTACTGGGGAAGCAGCAGTATTTATTTCTTTTTCTTTGCTAAAATACATGTTGTTGTGCGCTCCGTATCCGCAGCAGGGAGATTTTTATCGCCTCTCTGACTAATCCAGCTCCATTATGAGTTATGTGCTTATTTTAAATACGTTCTCCTTCCTGCCCTCAGCACTTTTTTCTTGACTGTTGCTAAGCATTCCTGGGGCAGAAGTTGTTTTGGGTATCATGCTTCAATATACGATTCTATTCTTCAAGAAATGCTGCTGTTCCCCTCCGCAGGGGTGAATTGAGAGCAAGTGCTCTTAATATGCAGCAAGAAATCTGCAGACAACCACATCCAATCTGCATAGCTTTGGCTGTGCGAAAATTCTAGTCTCCAAAGGATAAATGCAAAAAAAAAAAAAAAAAAAAAAAAAGGTGGTCTTTTTGTGTTTAATTATCTGACTTTTAACTAGCTGAGGTATAATTGCTACAATGAGCATTGAAAATATTTTGGGCAAAAGCACTGAGTGTTTTTCAAATTGCTGATAAGAAAACTATTTGAGCAAATTAAAAAAAAATGACAAAAATAAGACCCCCAAAATAAGTATTCCTTTTCTGGGATGGTTACAATGAGAGCTGACATAAATTATTAGCATCTTGTGACTCCGTTTAATCCACCAACTTTCCCAGAAGTAGCATACTTAATATGAGTATGTTTATGTGGTTTTTAGAAACTGAAAGTTGAAGTATGAGACAGTATAACCTTCTCCCACTAGTGATGACACATACTGGTTTTATAGTTAAAACTGTACAATATTCATTTGAGGGCTGATCTATATTTCAAAAGGAAAATCAGAATACAAGATTCATTATTTAGCCTGGAAATTCCTCACAAACAATAAAAACGGAGTGTCTATAAAAAATGTATTGTTTTCAACCTTAGGGGGAGAAACGAATGTTATTCTTCAAATTTGCTTTTCCTTTAAAAGTGTTGGAAAACTAAGCTCGTGCACAGTGTGACTCTAGCAGCAATTTATTGATTTAAAATAATAGTAATGTGCACTTTAGAATCTTACCTCTGAAGACCTTGAGCATGAAATATTCCAAACAAAATATCAAGAAGAGAAATTTTACTGCGAGCAATTTGAATGTGAATTCGTGCCCAGATTCATTCTTGGGGGAGCCGTCCATCCCTGTCACTGATGTTTGTTCCAGGAGAATAACTCAGACGTGGGTCAGTGGTGTTTCAGAGAATGCACAGAAATTAAGGACTTCCTAGAACAGGGAAATGCTGTTAGTCTCGGGTACCTGGCGCAAGCATACGGGGCGAAATGTTTAGAGGCTTTCAGCTTTTGCTTTAACTGCTTTTGTCAAGCCTGTTGTTTCGCACCTTTAGAAAGCATCAGGCAGACCTGCAGAATTGTTTGTTCGGTGTTGAGAAAGACACTGATAAGCTTTATCGAGGAGCCCCATTTTCAATAGTTTTTCCAAATGTCAAAGACATTCCTTTTGCGTTAAATGAATGCGAGATGGGAGGAGAAGTCGGCCGACAGGTTACCTGGAATCCGACACACTAGTGCTGCTGTCAGCCGGCTGGGCTCCTTCGCAGAATCACATCACATACCTACGGCACAGCTTCAAGCCTTTGGGGAATGTTCATTTTCGCCCCAGTACCGTCCCCGGGTCCCACCTCCTGGAACAGTAATGGGTGTCAGGTAGAGTCTGGACCAGACAGGATTGAGCCACCAGCCCCCCTGCTGCGTGTTAATTTATTGCTTCAGACATTTTCATATCGGATTCATTTTCACCCACTCCGCGGCGGCCACACAAAGTTCCCCGGGCTGGGCCAGGCCAAGTGGCCCCCGCGTGCAGATCCCGGGCACGGAAAATGGCTTTCTTCACAGCACAGCTCAGGTACGACCCTGGGAGAGCACAGCTGTGCCGCCCCAGAGCTGGGAATAAATAGGACGCCATCCAGCCAATATGCGTAGGTGTGACAGGAGCCCCCAAACAGGGGCTTTTTAGTAAACAAGAAAGGAAATTGTGAGGCTGCCGAGATCCCAGTGCTAGACGTCTTTCGGAAATGGTGTTATTTCCGCAAGAAAATACAGGGTCCCAGCTGCTCGGAATTTACATCAAAAATACCTTCTCCCCAGTTTTGTTTAGCGATTATGGAGGACCTGCTGGAAAGGTGTTTGTCCCCGCGAGTAAATGCATGCACGGCTCCCCTCTCCAGCTTGGCCCCAGGCTCAGTGGCTGTGCTGCCGGGCCGGGAGGCACTCAGCCATTCGAGGAGCCCAGACAGAGGACTGGGGACTGCGGCCCTGGGTTTTGTCCCCTTCCCCTCCAAAATTCTCGGGGCTGATTAAAAAAAAAAAAAGGCTTAATTTGGCCCGTTGAATAGGACAAGAGAGGAAAAGATGTTTGCAAACACAGGAGGCGTGGTGAACCTGCTTGCTGTCCCTGGAAACGTCAGTAGGCCGTTGGTACCTGGATGACCATAACGGGCACGTCCTGCCTGTCAGCCTGCGTTTGCACACGTCTTCCCAGGGCGGGAAGCAAGTTTGTGATGGAGAAGGCTGGTGAGGCTCTTGGGCGCAGGGAGAGGCCCCCATCTCGCCTCTGCGGAGGGAGGGCCAGGGCCAGCGATCACGGGGCCGATGTTGTTTCTGCCAGCGCCCCTCCACCTCCACTTACACACGGATCCTCGCGGCTCACCTGGGAGACCCAGGTTTAAAGTCGGGCTCAGTTTCACATCCGCGCTCCTTATTTAAAAAGCTGACAGACAGATACCTGGAGCACATTTTTACTCCTTTTCCTTCAATGAACAAACACAAACCCTTGTGTTCCAGGTGCGTGATGAACGCATGACCAGGGAGAGTCTTCGGGTCTATCGCTTGGCCGACTGGTTTTAAAAATCAGGCCCGGGCTTTTATGAGCACAGCACCGCTTGCTTGCCATTTAGGAAGTGATGGCGGAGTCACACGTCAGGAGCACAGACCAAGCACTGTGTGACCGTGATCGGAAAAAGCATGAGAAACACAGAGCCCCAGTTTTGGGTGGCGGTTTTTAAAATTCAAATGGTTTGGCGCATACATTGGAGGCTCATGTCCAAGGTGCGCGTGTAGAGAAGTGGGCACGCAAGTGGCATCTATGATAAATTGGGTCTTACATGCAGCAAGCTTGTGAAAAGCATCCAATTATTAAAGAATCAAATGTGGTTTACGGAGGGACACATGCCCTTCAGGGAAGCCTGAGGGTAACGGTCCCACCAGGGTAGATAGAGAAGTCCTCTGTTCAACTCACTAAGATGGCAGACGAAAGTGGTTTTTAACACTTATCAGTTGGGTTTATGATTTCTGTGTCATTCGCCCTGTTTCTGACACGAGGAAATGTTCAACGCGGGGGAATCATTCAATGGCTTTTTTAAAACTGCACCGTAAAACGTTAGTCTCTCTTTCTGAAACCCATAAATGGCTAATTTAATCTCAGAATCATACTACTGGAATTGTGAGTTTCATCTGCTAATTATTTGGCACCATTTTGATATTTTAAATGATTATGATATATTGTGCGATGAGACCACCTTCACCGTGTGGGAAACTGGCCTGTGGCTCTGTGCATGTCCTGGCTTCTTCGGCAAAAACATAAAATCTTTGCCTTGGGAGCTGCAGCTAGGATGAGGCCAGTGGTTTTGTGGACGCTATCTGCCTGCATCTGGAAGAACCTGGTAGGCTCCCGGGTGATGGTGGGTGAGGACAAAGACTGTTTAGGGATGGAAAGATGGAAACCTTACGGGCTGTCCGCGAGTATCTGAGAACCAATCATAAGGTATTTCCGAAATTAAAAAGAAAAAAAAAAGGCAACTCCTATTTAAAGAGTTAAAGGAAAATCTTTTGCACCATTTTGTTTTCCTGTTGAAGAAACTCTCAATAATAATCTCTCTTTTATTTCACAGCCGGAATTAAAGAATTAAAAAAATAGCTCACCTCTGTTTTTCAGCCCAGGAGCCCTCACCTTTCCAAATGTCATGACCGACACTCGTTAAAAAAAAGATGACTATGTTTATTTTTGGCCTTTTTGAAGGCAAAATGGGTCCTGTGAGTTGGGAGGGAGGAGATGTTTGATGCGTGTAGAAACCTATCTTTCTTCGTGCTCTGTCCTTCACTCTGGCTAATTAACAGCACGCCTGTTAGCTGGCTATATTTTATCTGCGACTTAGGGGCTTGCTACGGTTTTCTGGGAGGGTTGCTGCTGATTGAGCCAAACGTCTGTGTGTCTGGTTACAAGGCAGCAGCTCGGCACAGGGGGGACAGCCTGTTGTACCTCGTGCATCGACTGTTTCATTTCATATATCATTCCCAACTTGCAGTGCTGTTTCCTGAAGTCAAATAACCCTCTCCTTCTCGCCCATTATCACAAATCATTTTGTAATCCAACCCCCCGAGTTGCGATAGGACTTGGGCGAAGCAATAGAAGGCACAGTGGTGGCGGAGTTACTGGGACACCCAGGCTCGGGATTCAGAGAAATGTTCCAGCTCCCTATCTGGCCAAGACATCGACGCCACAGGCCACCTCGCTGGGGATGTCTTTTTAATGTTTCATTTCAATGTGATGTGGGGGAGGAAGAGAGGGAGCGGGTGAGCTCAGCAGGGCCCACCCTCCCACCCTCTGGGTCTCTGCCATGGGAGCCCAACGGCCCTCTGTGCCTGTTGTGTCTCCAGCCCAGCAACAGAGGTCAAACCTTGGGAAGGCAAGTTGGGGGCCACAACCAGCTCAACACACCCCTCCCCCCCCCACAGTGTCTGCTGCAGCCATTGTCACCACCACAGCACTGGGGCTGTGGGAAATGCAGCAGTAAGCCCCCCAGAGAGGGCTTGTCCCAGGACCTGTGATGTCAGGCCCTGCCCGCCATCTTGTTGATGAGTTACTTGACTGGGTGGGGGTGGGGAGGCTTTGGGTAAAGTTCATTTCTCTGTTTCTGTATTTATTTTTAATTTTTTAACATAACCTTTCTAAAGATGTATTGGAAGAAAGGCATAGCAGAGTCAAAGAGGGAGCCTTACCCACCCCACCCCCAAAAACTTTATTCACACAATCATCTGTTAATTCCTGAAATCTCAGTCACTCACACATATTGGGGTGTTTGAGGAGCTTAAACACACCACATCACACCAATCCAGGTACACCAGGTACAGCATACGTTCATACAAAGGCACCAGTTTACTTGCAAAAATAAAGAAAATACAGAAAAATAGGTTAACTCATATTTGAAGCTAACTTTTCCTCCCACTGCTGATGGGGCCTGGGGTATGGGGCTGTTCCTCTTGAAAATAACAGTGGTGGTGATGTCGATGGGCGGCCCCAACAGTGTGTGGTTCAAATGGCCCAGGGGGCCCGATTCCCCTCACTCACTTTCACAGTCGTGAGATGGAAAGCTCTGGCCTTGTCTTTCTCGAATCTTCTTTCTGTGATAAAGACCATGCACCCATTCGTTCTTCAGAACACTGAGTGGCTTTCCCTTGGTGAGATGACAGATATGGTCAGTGGCTGTCTGCATAATCTATTTTGGTAGTCACCACAGGAACCCTTCACTCCCTGCTTCCGTGATGTATGCCACCAGAGGGGAAGAAAAATGACTCCTTGGGGGAATCATTTGATCATAAATATGACACTGCACTTTGCACAGCAAGCACACCTCATCGTTGCTTCATGACACCACAGACAGCACTGTCTGGGGAAACTGAGGCCCAGGGAGGTGGTGTGAGTCACTCTAGAGCAAAGGAAAACAAAGCACGCTGTCCAGAGGGAGCCAGGAGTTACTTGAGCCGTAAGAGCTCATCTTGTCCTGAAACCTGACAGCCTCACGTGGGGTGACACGATCCTTGGGTAACAGCGCCTACACCCAGGGCCCCGTGGAGCCTTCTTGGGTCCTGCTTCCCCATCACACTCAAGCCTGGTGAATGGGCTCAGAGCAGAGAGCGTTTCTTCTGTGCTGCTCATTCCAACCAGGACTCTGATTTCAGCTCCTCCTGCTGCCAGAAGGAGGAAGTTGTTGGGGGGCGGGGAGGGGTAGGCTTGAACTTTTTCTTCTTCCTGCCTTCCCCTTCCTTTCTCTTCCTCCCTCCTTCCCTTCCCTCCTTCCCTTCCTTCCCTCCCTTTCCTTCCTTCCTTCCTTCCACCTCCTTCCTTCCTTTTTATATGTCTTTTTGATGTTGCATATTGCCCTTATTTGGACAAGAAAACGCATTTATTTATATACTGACATTTTCAAAGAAAGCAAATGCAATTTACCATAAACTATGGTCAAAATTATCAATGTGGGCAAATACAGAGTGTTTCCAGTAATAGCCAACTCTCGTTTTTTAAAATGAAGACTTTACTTTTTTTGGATTCACAGCAAAATTGAAGGGAAAGCACTGAGATTTTCCTGCACAGGCAGAACCTGGCCCACCATCCACGTGCCACGCCAGGAGGTACGTCTGTTATAAGTGATTAGCATATACTGACACATCATAGTCACCCAAAGCCCAGAGCATTAGGGTGCGCTCATGCTTTTGCACAGTTCTTTTATCCACTTGCCTACTGCAGGGTGCCTCCATTGTCTCCAAGTTTCAGTAATTATGGGTAAATTGCTATAAATACCCATGTGCAGGTCCCCACACTCTATAGTTTCCAACCCCTTTGGATAAATACCCACGAGTACACTCATTTTGGCTTTTGAGTCCAGATTTTCTTGGTTAATGGGAAACTGACCATGGTTGGCTAAAGAATTGGTCTATCATTTATGTCCATGTCCCAATACTTGGAACCTGTGAATGTTACCTGACACGGCAAAAGGGACTTCACAGATGTGACTTGGGTAAGGATTGTGAGATGGGGAGATTGTCCTGGATTCTCTGTATGGGTCTGCTGTGATCACAAGGGTCCATCGAGGAGGGGAGCAGGAGGGACAGAGTTAGTATGAAGAGGAGTAACAAGACAGGCAAGAAGTTGGGGTGCTTCAAAGGGAGGGGTGTGAGCCCAGGAATGCAGGAACCTCTGGAAGCTGGAAAAGGCAGACAACAGATTCTCCATGAAGCCCTTGGAAGGGGCACAGCCCTACTTAGATTTGATTTTAGACTTCTGACCTCACAACTGGAAGAGAATAACTTTGTTGCTCTAGGTGACAGTTTACGGTGCTTTGTTACAGCAGCAACAGACAACTAATACCTTAGCCAAGGATGAGTCCCTCCTGGGAACTCTGAGTTGTTCGTTCTAGCTCCAGTGGTTCTGCCCCTGTTTAACGATCCTCTTTGGACTCTAAGAAAACCCATGTGGTGTGTCAGGAAGATGGAGAGCTGACTCTGGTCTCTGAGGAAGGCACAAGCCAATGCAAATCATTTCTGAGGTTCAAAAGAACTGTTTTTTCAGTCTTTATATTTAAAAAATGTGTGTGCCTTTGTAGTCACTGATTGGCTGCCCATTTAGTATTTCTGGCTGGGCTAAAACCCAGGAAGGTCTCATGAGAAAGGCTGATCACGTGAGATTGTCCAACTAATGATATTTGGATAAATTCTGGGTAAGAAACCAAGTTTTTAGATGCTCTTCCAACCCAAACGTGGAAGCTGTGTGAAATTTACACATCATTCCTTAGTGGTCTGCGGGATCAGCAGGCGTTGTGAAATAGGAAGCAAGAGAGGCTGGAGAATAACCCTGGTCATGACCCTGGAGCAGGGGAAATTGCTTAAAACCCCATCGTAACTATATCCTGCCCCTTGGATGCAGAGGTGGAGCATTGCAAAGAAAGAGAACAGCCCTGAGCTGCTGGAGTGTGTGCCCTGAACAGCATTTTATGTGCTTTGCAGCCAAGTTCTGCCCTCTTTGAGTACATGAGCCGCAAGGTAGGGGGACCATGTTGTCCCAAGTACAATCTACTCACAGAAGCCTCACACAGCCCCAGAGAAACACTGTGGGGGGAGGTCACTAAGTTTCCCATTAAATTCTAAGCCTTTCTCCACTTTTAAATAATGTACTTCCTGGTTTCTAGGCTTCCCACCACTGGCTAAATGAAATTTCTCATGAGAATTTCAACCAAAGGGGTCTGGGAAAGCCACAGAAATTATATGAAGTTCACACATTTCTGATGAACATATTCTTTCTACTAAACTCCCTTTCAAACTTCCTGGGATGAAGCTTTTCCATTCTGTTGAATGGGATGTTGGAGTGTTTGTAACAAATGTTCTCTTTGTGACCCAACCTTATATTTTGGGCTTACTGATACAGTAAGTATATCAATTACTTACTGTTTACTTACTGATACTTCTTTGTACATCATTTATATTTTTAAAATTTTTGACAAGCTGATTAGACTCAATACTAAATAAAACAGTAAGTAATGATAAAACTTATTTATGGGATTCACCTTATGAAACACACACACACACACATACAAATGCTCCCATGGAATCACAAATGAGGTTAAATGGCTTCAATTTTTACCTTTGAACCTACTTGTTTGGCGGCAGAAATTGTATGAAGCATGGTGAGAAAAAAGAAGCCAAAAGGAAAATGTGCTAAAAGTAAAAACTCAATTCTGATAGATGTAGCTCCATTTTGCACATTCCAGCTGTTGGAAATGGCATGAGAATGGTCAGGTTATCCCTGTGCTGTTGAGATATGCCACGAGAAGAACAGGAAAGAGGATCAAAACTCGACTATAATTCTGAATTGTCCGAGAAAATCTTGCTGCCAATTTAACATAACATAAAAGCCTGAACTAATTGACATGGAGTTATATAATAGGAATACTCTGGGCTTTCAATAGGTTTTCAACAGAGTCATTTAAGAATTGATCTCAGCTGTAATTCACTAAAAACTGGTACTTTGCTCTGCGTGTTCCATTAATAGTTAAAGAACAGACAGAATTTAGGAGCCACAAGGTGGACTGAGGAGGGGCATAGATGCCATAAAATGACACAAAAGACTTTTTAAAACATGCAACCCACTAAAGTACTGGAAGGTACTTTGTAAGTAGCTTTGTAGGAAGCTCTGAGAAACAGATGAGAAGCCAGATGAGGAGCACCTTAGGAAAGTACTTGCTGGGCACCTCCGAGATAGGAGACAATGGAACTTGGGGACTCGGTGGTGTCCCCCAGAGTAACTCTTGCCCAGAAGAGTTTTCAGAAGCCTGGCTTGCTGGAAGTCCTAGCCCACCCAGAGTTTGGCACTGGGCAGCATCTGCGTCTGCCCAAGATTGAGCCAAAGGGGGGAGATTAGAGCCGGAAAGGTGTGAATTTCCAGGAGGGATGCTGAGACCCATTTCCCAAGCACAGAGGAGGGACAGAGGGGAAAGTCACTGGATGAAGACATAATGGAAAATGTCTCCCAGAGTTGAAGAAATGCTTGAGTTCTCAGATCGAAAGACTGAGTGTTGAGGAGAGTGGGTATAAAAAGATGGAAGTCTAACCTTATTACTGTAAAAATAAAATTATTAAGGGATTTCCAAGAAAGGGAAAAAGCACAGCTACTTCTGAAGAAGCAAGGATCATAGGGACTTGCATTCTTCTCATGAGCAACACAAGCAGAAAACACTGCAAAGTTCTCAGGGAAAACAAATTCGACTCCAGAATTGTATACCCAGCCAAACTAGCATCCAATAGAGCAAAATACAGTTATTTCACTCTATAGGGACCCAGGAAGTGTACTCTGTGTAGACTCCCTCTGGAGGAATAGAGAGTAGACTCCAGAAAAAGAGCAAGACTAAGCACACTATGCTTGATTATTGACTCCGTGTTTAATGGAACGTGACCTTTACTGCAGGCTATTTAACCTCTGGGAACCTTGGTTTTCTCAACTGTGAAATGGGGTAACAATAACTTCATTTGCAAGGCTATTGTGAGGATTAGAGAAAATGAACGTAAAGCTCCCACAGGGGCTCTGAAAGGTGAAGAACACATCTTTATGCGATGAATGAAGAAGCTATTGGTTTCTTCAGTCCCCTACCTCTGTGCACCTGTATTGATGAGGTTTAGATCCACTGGCAGTCAGGATCAAGTCCAAGTCAATCCCCTGAAATTGTCATTTCCGATGAGGGCAGAGATCTATGAATGAAAAGGAAATGATTTTATGATTTCTAGTTCTTTATAAAAATATTCTTTTAATGTTTACTCATTTTTGAGAGACAGAGACAGAGTGTGAGTGGAGGAGGGGCCGGGAGAGAGAGGGAGACAGAGAATCTGAAGCAGGCTCCAGGATCTGAGCTGTCAGCACAGAGCCCAACGTGGGTCTTGAACCCACAAACAGTGAGATCGTGACCTGAGCCAAAGTCAGATGCTTAACCAACTGAGGCACCCAGGCGCCCCCCCCTTTAAAAAAATTAAAAAAAATTTTTTTAAACGTTTATTTATTTTTGAGACAGAGAGAGATAGAGCATGAACGGGGGAGGGTCAGAGAGAGAGGGAGACACAGAATCGGAAACAGGCTCCAGGCTCCGAGCTGTCAGCACAGAGCCCCATGCGGGGCTTGAACTCACGAACCACGAGATCATGACCTGAGCTGAAGTCGGATGCTTAACCGACCGAGCCACCCAGGCACCCCTTAAAATTTTTTAAAAATGTTTATATCCTTCTAATTTTTAATCTTTTCACAAATACGATAAATTGGTAAGATTTCCCTCTCCCCCAATATATCCTGTTCCTTTCTTTCTATAATTTCATCTGTATTGAACATATCTGTCTGTACCTTTTTGGGCAGCAGGAATGATACTGTACATATAACCAGAAATGACTGAACTTAGTAATCAAAGGACCATTTTTACTTGGTAATCACGAATTCTTCATAAAGCTTTTCACATCTGACTGTGCTTTCAGAGGGGATAGGCAAGCAGGGGGAAATTTTTGTTCAACTGCACTGTATTTTTATTTCAGAAATGTTCATTTCCCTTAATGTTGACTTCAAACAACTCATTTGAAGATAACTAATGATGGAGCATAGCCAAAGAAATTTGACCTAATTTCTGCCTTCCTAAAAAATGATGAACATTTTACATACAGCCAACTAAAGTGGATAAGGATGAAGTCAAGAAAAGGGTAACTTGAAATAGTGTCAGTTCTTTTTTTTTTTTTTTTTTTGTTTTCTGTTATGGTGGTGGTGGTGGTGGAGCTTTGAAAAAAGTTTTAACTCCATATTAAAAGAAAATCCCCAAATGGTGCTGCCTCTGTGGAAAACAGTATGAGGTCTCCTCAAAACATTAAATATAGGATTGCCATATGATCTGGCAGTTCCACTCTGGTTACATAGCCTAAAGAATTGAAAGCAGGGTCTTGAACAGATATTTGTATACCGGGTTCATAGCAGCATTATTTGCAGTAACCAAAATGTGGAAGCAATCCAGTGTCCATTGGAAGATGAGTAGATAAATAGAATGTGCTATGTACAAATAATGGAGTATTATTTCACCTTAAAACAGAAAGAAAAAAGAAAGTTCATGCTGCAATGCTGACGAATGAGGACATTTTGAAAAGTGAAATATGCCAGTTACAAAAGATAGTATAAACCGTAGGATTCCATTCATATGAGGTTCCCATAGTAGTCAAATCCATAGAGACAAAACCAGAATGGTGGTTTTCAGAGGCTTAGGTGGAGGGGGGTAATGGGGAGTAGTTGTTTAATGGGGACAGTTTTCATTTTGCAAGAAAAATAAAAGAGTTCTGGAGCTGGATGGTGGTGATTGCACAGCCACATGAATGTACACCTAAAAATTGTTAAAATGGTATATTTTATGTGACGTGTGTGTTGCCACAATTAAAAATAATTTAAACAAGAAAAACCCAACTGGGCTTGTTCAAAGCTACTTAAGGTATGGGTCTTGACACAGACACACATTTGGTGGTACATATCTTGTTACATAACACAAGGGAAAAGTAAGTGGGAGAGAACTCTGACACCCTAACAGCTCTACAATCGTGTGTGGGTGGTGTGGTAGATGCCTTGGTACCCACCCAAGACCCCTTTCTGGGGCTGGGAGCTCACTCTCCAGCTGCGGTGGGGTTGGCTGCTAACAGCTCACAGCTGCCCCTTCTCCAGAGACCTGCTCTTAGCTAACGAGAGCTGCGTTGCCAGGGAGATTACCCACGCTCCCACCTCAGGGGCGGCCTGCAATCTTCAGTGACGAGTGTTTTTTCACTCAAATTATGATTTTTATCCATGTTGTTTGATGTAGCTCTAGAATAGATCATTCATTTTCAGTGTTGTATGTAATAATCCTTTGAGTGCTTCTCTCCACATTTATCTATTCATATCCTGGCAGTGGACTTTCGGGTTGTTTCAGGTTATTTTTTTTTCTTTTTTTTTATGATAAAAAAAACCCACACCAAACTGTTGTGAGCACTCTCGTAAAAATGTGCAAGGATTTCACTAGGGTGTGTACCCAACACTACAACTCCTAGCTGTAGCACATAAAAATGTGTAAATTTGCCAGACACTGCCATTTTTTTTCCAAAGAGGTTGTGCAGACTTATGCTCGTACTAGTAATATTTAATGTCTTTCATTCACACACATCTTTCTCCAAACTTGGTGTTATGTAGTGGTAAAATGTGTCTCCTTGTAATCTTAACTACATCCAGTACTAATGAGACAAAGCCACTTTACATATATTTTTGTGTCATTCATATTTCTGCAAAGTATCTCTTCATGTCTTCTGCTAGTTAGATTTTTCTCATTTCTCAGTGTTGTACAGTGTTATTTGTATGAACCTAGCTATGATTTGTTTTTCAAAGCTGGAGAGTCCGGAGTGTGATCACGCCTCAGTTTATTTATGCCTCCTCTTTGGTTCTCACCAACGATGCTTCTCTGAACATTTGTGCACGTGGTTTTGGGGGCAGATGAGCAAACATTTCTCTTGGGAATATACCAGTATGAAATGGTTGGGTCATAGCATATGCGTATGCTTAGTTGCGTATGTTTAGGTGATGCCAAATAGTTTTTCAGAACGACTGAATCAGTGCACCCTCTTAATGCCGATGTGTCAGAGTTCTGGTTGCATTCTGGCCAACATGTGGTGGTGTTGGTCTTCTACATTTTGGGCATTTCAATGGGCATGCAGGCCATTTGTAGGGGTTCCGTTTGCATCTCCACAATCTCTGATGAGAATGAGGATCTTCTATATTTATTGTCTGTGCTTGCATATGCTTTTTAAGAAAATGCCCCTTTAAGTTTCTTGCTCATTTTTTTCTCTTCCTCTTTCTGATTCCTAGGAATTATGTACGTACTCCAGATAGAAAACCTTTGCCAGTTCTGAGTGTTGCAGGGCTCTGTGGCTTGCTTTTCTGCTCTCTCTTAACGCTGTTTCAATGCACGAAAATCCGTCATTGTAATTAATTCGAATTCATTGATCTTTTTGTTTGGGTGGAGAGCTCTCTTTCTATATCCTGTTTAAAAAGTCTTTCTCTAAGCCAAATGCATTGAGAAATTCTCTTGTGCTATCTTCTAGATGCTTCATTGTTTTGTCCTTTATGATTACTCCTACAATCTATTTGAGAATCAGGCATATGGGAGTTTATCATGCATATTTCTCTAGTTGTGTTTGGAAATATTCATGATAAATATGATAAAAGAATGATGTTTGCTTTGGCTTTGCACAACCTTCAACCACATGTTTTTAAATAGTGAATCTGTGTTGAATTTTTGTCAGTCTTGTATGCCTCAATGGATATGATCATATGATTTTAGTCTTATAATCTACCTATGTGATGAAAGATATTAATAGATTCTAAAAATTATATTATCCTTATTTTTTTGGACTCACTTAACTTAGTCATGATATAATTTCTCTTTTAATGGATTTGATGGACTAATGTTTTGTTTGAGTTTGTTTACCTATCTTCATGACCGAGATTGGCTTGTGATTTTCTTTTTTGTGTTGTCCTCGTCGAGGCAATTTTGGTGGCATGAGTCAAAGAGCTTTAACTCGCTGTATTCTGTAGAATAGTTTGTATAAGGTCAGAATGATCTCTTC
This sequence comes from Acinonyx jubatus, assembly GCF_027475565.1. Taxonomy (NCBI): domain Eukaryota; kingdom Metazoa; phylum Chordata; class Mammalia; order Carnivora; family Felidae; genus Acinonyx; species Acinonyx jubatus. The sequence goes on along the minus strand of NC_069393.1, from coordinate 82,376,811 downwards.
CTTGGAAGTTTGGTAAAATTTGCTAGAAAACCACCTGGGTCTGGTGTTTTCTTTCTCTGGAATATTTTAACACATTGATTTAATCTTTAGAAGTCAAAGAACGTTATCTATTCTTGAATCGGCTTTGGTTAGGAACTTTTTTCTGGAAATATTTTCACTTTACTTTTTAGGTTTTTTTTTGACATAGAGTTGTTCATGGCATTTAAAAAGTATCTTTTAAACATTTTCTGGGTCTACAGTTTGGGTCCATTTTATTTCTAACATTAGTTGCATCTTTTTTCTTGAAAAATATTGTCAGAGATTTACCTGTTTTGTTTACTTGGCAAAGTGAGAATGCAGGTCTGTAGGCTTTCTTGTACTCATTGCGTTTTGTGCATCACACAGGCTTTTATGTGTAATATTGACATGATCATTTCATTGTAATATTAAGCATTTCTATTTTGATTTTTTCTTTGATCAATGAGTCATTTATATGTATTTTTAAATGTTTAAAACATAAGGTTTTTAGTCTTTTTTTGGTTTTTGGCTTATAATTTCAATGCTTTGTGATGGGCATTTGTATGATTTGTACAATCATTTGTCTGAAACCAATTTGTAAGGTTTGCTGAAATTCGATTTATGACCCAGTACATGGACAAGTTTTGTAAACATTTTACTTGTGTTTGAGGAGATCTAATTTCCAGGTGGAGGGTTCCATAGATGACAACAATCAATTTGTTAATTGGGATATTCAACCTGCTTAATCTTTACTAATGTTTTGGCTATTTAACCTAGAAGAATGTTAGATCGCTCCCTATGGGGATGGTTTATACATTTCTACAAGTAGACCTGTCAATAATTTTTGTTGAATCTTGTGAGGTTCCTTTACATTGCTCATAGAATTTTAGAATATTTTTCTCTTCCTTCAGTATACAGTGTATCTCTCTTTTCTCTCCCTAATAATATTTATAGGAGATTTTATTTCTTAGTTCTGTTTTTCATCATTGGCTTTTGAACCTATCCATATTCTTATGCCTTACATATATGTCTTGCAACGATATCAATATCTAGATATTTTAAAAATTGACTCTAATAATCTCTGCATTTAAATTGGGAATTTAGCCAAAGAACATTTATTATTGTTACTAGTATGCATGAGTTGTTGGCATCACTGCACATGTGTTTTCTGTTTGTCTCACTTAAAGGCTGCCTTTTTCAGCTGGCTACTGAAAAATTAATTTAATTTCTTCCTATTTTACTTTTCCTTCTGTTTTCTTATTTCTGCATCTCTACTGGCTTTGAAGTTATACACTTTAATTTTTTCTCATTAATGGTTACACTTCAAAATATAATATGCACATGAAACTTAAGAAAATCTAGGTAAGTTTTCAACTCTCTTCTGGAAAATACAAGTATCTGAGAACAACCTTTAATGACCCCTTTGGACTTACATTTTATCTGTTTAAATTGTTTTAATTCTGTCCTTGTTCATCCCCAGAAATTAGACATCATAATGATTATTACTTCGTGTAATACTTGTTTAGATTTTCCTTCTGTTAGCTTTTCGTTCTTTTTTGCATCTCACACTTCCTTCTAGAATATTTTTCCTTCCTACTATGCATTTTAAACTGAACGTATGTTTATTTTATTCTCACTTAAACAGTTTTTTTTTTAATGTTTATTTATTATTGAGAGACAGAGAAAGACAGAGCATGAGCAGGGGAGGGACAGAGAGTGGGGGAGACACAGAATCCAAAGCAGGCTCCAGGCTCTGAGCTGTCAGCACAGAGCCAGACACGGGCTCGAACTCATGAACTGCAAGATCATGACCTGAGCTGAATTCAGACGCTTAACCCACTAAGTCACCCAGGTGCCTCTTTCTTAGTCTCATTTTTAAAAGGGAGCTTTTGTGGTTACATACTTCCGGCTCACTTAGCACTTTCAAGATACTAATCCCTGGGCCTGTGGCTTTCCCTGTGGCTTCTGAAAAGTCTGCCATTGGCCCGATAGCTGTCCCTTTGTGGGCAATTTGCTTGTGCCTCCCCTTTCTCGAAGAACTTCTCTTTGTTCAGACCTTGTGCCTGTCTTATGTTGCCTCTTCCACATGGTGCCTCATTTCCTTGTATGTCTGGAACATCTTTGACAGTGAATTCATATTCGATAGATTGTTACTCACTGAAAATCCTGAAAGCCTATTTGAGTACAGTTTTCTCCTTAGAAGATTTTCGTTTGGTTTTGCTTGTTTTGAGGAGCCAGGAGTCACCACTGACATGGGCCACTTTTAGTCTGATTCTGGAGTCTCAGCCTGAAGTTGGGTGTGCCAATTTCGGCCCTCCTTGCTGCCCGTGGATCAAAGTTTGCTCCTGAAGGTTCAATGCTGACATTGGCTTTCTGGGCCCCTGCACCAGCCCCCACTAGCACATCTCCTACCTGCTTCCCACCTCTGGCTCTCCCTGCTCTGACTTCAGCTCACATTTGGGAACATCGTCCACTTTCTTCACTTTCTGTGAGCCTTGCAATCCATTTGCATTACATTTGATGGAGGACAGAGCTGTTTTGAGAGGAGGGCTCTTCTGTGTGACTAGTCTGCCTTCCTGCCTAACACGGAAGACTTGTGGTCCCATCGTGTGCTCACTTCTGCTCTAACCTGATATCGATTTGCTTACTGTGTGTGTGATGTGGATTTTTGCACATCTGAGAAATACCCCTCTGATTATTTCCTTAGAAACTACGAGAGGAGCAGGGGTGCCTAGGTGGCTCAGTCGATTAAGCATCCAACTCTCAGTTTGGGCTCAGGTCATGATCTCCCGGTTTCATGAGTTTGAGCCCTACATCAGACTGTATGGAGCAGAGCCCTGCTTGGGATTCTCTCTCTCTCTCTCTCTCTCCCTCTCTCTCTTTCTCCCCCCCCTGCCCCTCCCCTATGCATGCTGTCTCTGTCTCTCTCAAAATAAATAAATACACTTAAAAAAATAAGAGAAAGAACCTAAGAGAGGAGAAGAACGACCCATTCTCTTCATATATTGGAAATTTGGAAAACCTTTCCTGTTCCACTGAAGTTTTCAGGCTCTTGAGGCAGACGCCTTATTTGAGCCCTCTCTTCTCATTTCCAGGGCGCCTTCACAGAGGTTTTGGCAACCGCTCAATAAATATTTGCTGTTTGGCTGAGTCCAAACATTCTACTTTGTCTCCTAATCAGCATCTCTGATATATTTAGCTTTGTTTGCCAAAGAAAAGCAGAAACTGAAAATTTCCGAATTATGCAGACTGGGGATTTTGATACACACAGGAAAGTTATGCCGGAATGAGAATCTAAATTTATGACATTGAATGAAGAAATGGCTAATTAATCTACACGGATTCTTTTTTTCCCCCCTCCATTTTGTTAAATTTGGAAGGAATTCAATTCTGTCATAAGAAATTGTGGTTAAATTTGGTCCCACCTACTCCAGCTGCTCGACCGAACATTAACAGTTCAAGGAAGGTGGGGGCAACAGTCATCTGCCTCCTGGTGTCCACCCCCTTATCAGATCCTCTCCCTCGGAGTGTAAGTGGGAACTGTGTGTGCTTCTACCCAGAAGAATACAGCAAAACGTGATCACGTGCATGTGGATTCATTCCACACGGCTGTAACATCTGCCTTGCTGAGAGACTCTTTTCCTTGCTGGCTTTGAAGAAGTGAGTTGGCATATTGTGAGGGCCATCTGGAGAGGGCCACACGGCAAGGAGCTGAGAGCGGTTTCTGGGCAACAGCCAGCAAGAAACCGGGGTCCTTGGTTCTTCAGCCACAAGAAAATGAACCCTGCTAGCAACCAAGAGATGTCAAGAGTGGACCCTTTCCAAGCTGAGCCTCCAAACAACACCCTAGACCTGGCCACCCCCTTGACTTCAGCCCTGTAGACGACCCAGCTAAGCTCTGCTCACGGAAACCTTGAGAGAACAAACGTACGTTCTGTTAAGCCACTAAGTTTGTGGTAGCTCTGTTCCACAGCAATAGATAACTAGTAATGGACAACAGAAGAGCTTTCAGAATCTCCTCTTCAAGGTAATCTGCCAATACTTTTCAAAGTGATGTGGTTATTAGAGGAATACAGTAGTTCTTTCTTTATCTCTTGGCTGTAGACGCTGGGTCAGAATTATGTGGCTATCAAATGATAGAGGGTTTGGAAAAATTGAAAGGCACACTTGGAATGTGAGCTGTGGATTTTGGCAGGACACTGGCTAGTGCACAGTGAGTTCTGTCTGCCATTTGTATCCAGAATGCCTCCCATTGTGTGGAGTGGAAAAAGGCAATCACGGATTCCCACTGTGGCGGACGCACAGTGATGGGTCATGACCTTCCAACGCTTATGTACTAGCTGGAATCACAACATCTCATGCCCTAGCTCCATTACAGGGAATAAAACATCTGTCTGTGCAGGAGACAGAGAAGATGTTCAAAATGAAGATATCTGAGGATATCATGCTCAAAACACCTTTCCACCTGCTTGCCTAATATAATGTAGTCATTATGGCAATGAATGTTTCTAATAAAGTATGAAAATGGATTGTTTGCTTTGCTGCTTTTGCATGAGCTCTCATTTCTCTGTTTATGATATTGAAGCTGACATTTGCTTACCCTTTATCAGTGGAATATTTAATCGAGTCCAATCTGTAAGGAGCAAGAGAAATTTTTATTGTATTGAAAACCTGTCCCCCATGTAAAAGGCCTGGGAACCGGACAAGGCCCACAGAACAGGTGAGACTGTTAGAGTTACGAATGCCAACCTGGAGGGAGTCTTTGAAAGCAGGGCTGTCCCAGGCGTGTGGCTGGCACCTGGGCCTTGTGATACTCAGGTAACTTTGAGCTTTCAACTGATGCCTATGACACATGGTTGAGGAGCTGACAGCAAACTCCGTGAGCAAGACTGTCTTCATTTTTGTAGTTGATTGTGCGCCGTTGGTCCTTAGGTGAACCTGATTCGTGTCATTATCCTACTGCAAATTAGGGTCAATGGGATTATGCTCAGTGTCCCAAATATAGCACACCAGGACGTCCGTAGTCCACACGTAATCTCTCTTCCATTCCTGCCTCCAGTGGCCCCAGTCTATGCCGGCCCCACCAGGGCCCTGGGTGTTTGGCTGAGCTTGTGTGGGTGCCTCACACCTGTCCTGACTCCACAGCTTTGCAAGTATTGCAGAGGCTACTCTTACCTCACACTGGTAGATTTACCCCTGTTCCAAGGTCCAGTGCAACTGTTACCTGTTCCTAGAAATGTTTCCTAAATCTACCTTGTTACTCTCCCAGGCTGTGTGTGCACAGCAGTTTCTACACATTGTACTCGTCCTCAGCTTGGCATTGTTTGCTTAGCTTAACCTCTTCCAGAGCATAGGTGATGGTGTGTCATCCCCAGCTCACAACAGTGTCTCTCACACAGTGGGTGCTTTGAGAAACACTGCTATGTAGACGGAAGGTTCAAGGAATGCGGGAAGGGATTTGGGACTCTGTTCTGTGGGTGAGCATCTTTCCAAGTGTCCAATGCAAAGTGTTCTTTTGGGGGAAAGTCCTGTCTGATTGCTTGCTGTGAGTTCTTCCAGTAGTTTATGCTGCCCATTGATTGCACTCTGTCATTCATTCAAAAGGCAGATGATTCCGGTTTTGTTAGTTTATGCTTTGGCTTGGGTAGGTTTGAGAAGTGGGTACCAAGAGCGAGTGACTTCATTTCATGGTGCCGATGTTGTGTTTCCATTTAAGGGGTGCCCATGGTTCTGAGCTGAGCCATGCAGGGTTCTGCTGCAGGCTAGACCTTCATTTCAGATGCTCTGATGACAAGGGCCAGTTACTGGGAGGCCCACAGTGTTCAGCCCAGCACAGTGTGATTTATGTTCCTGTTTTATGACAACATCCCAGCTTCATGGAATCAAAGCTTCTAAATTAACCCCCACTCTTTTTGTTAATAAAAGTTTATTTATTTTTCAGAGAGAGGGGCAGAGAAAGGAAGAGAGAGAGAGAGAGAGAGAGAGAGAGAGACCCCAAGCAGGCTCCATGCTGTTAGTGCAGAGCCCAATGCCAGACTCGATCCCATGAACTGGGAGATCATGACCTGAACCGAAATCAAGAGTGGGACACTTAACCAACTGAGCCACCCAGGTGCCCCGGCCCCCACTCTTTTTGAATAATAAATGCAACCAACATCACTACTATGCTCACCTGGCCAGCAGAGTGCAAGGCATCAATTCCATAGCATCAGCTCTACCTGTGCTGATCATGTTCCAGAACTTTCCTGGTGTCACCTTCAGATTTCAGAGCCATTATGTGGCCAAGGGCTAGAGGAGATCTGGGAAGACACAACATTGTGGGTAGGAAACAACTGAGGTGGAAAATAGTCCTTTGCCACCTGACTGGGAGAACTTTGTGATATGTAAGACATAATTCCATGACCGTGATAAGAACATTCATGAAAATGTTACCTATTAAAAAAAAAAAAAAAAGGAGAAGGTAAAATGTAATTTTTTTTAAAGCACTTTTCTGCGGTGGCTACTAAACAAGCTGCAGAATTTGTAACTAAACAATGCTGGGGCAGGAGCTCTGAAGCATGTGCCACCCTGTCATCCCTCATTCCCAGACCTGTGGCTGGAGCTGATCCCCCCTGGCCACTGAACTTTTCCGGGGGACAGCACGGGTCATCTCTGAACCTCGGTTTGCCCATTTGTAAACCAAGAAAGAGCCTTCCTGCCTCCAAACACTTTTCTTTGGTCTTTAGGAAAGAGGCACGGGTGGTCCCCAACAGGATGAGCGGCAGACTCAGTTGGTGCAGACTGACTTCTTTAAGTGGGTCTTCTGACCAGGGTCTGAAAAGCCCACCTGGTGTGTACTCCATGCAGTCCAGTGACAGGTGCATGGACACCCTCTCTTGACTGGAGATGAAACGGTGAGTGGTTGTACTGGTTTGTATGGCTGACCAAACAGAGGAACACAAATCGGGTGGCTTGACCAACAAGAATTTATCCATTCACAGTGTGGGGATTAGAAGCCCGAGATCAAGATGTCTGCAGGGATGGACCCTTCTGAGGCGCTGAGGGAGGGTCTGTTCCACTCCTCTCCCCTCCCTTCTGGTGGCTTCCGGATACTTGCGGGCATTGGCTTGTGTAAACATCACCCTGATCTCTGCCTTCATGTTCACACGGCCTTCCTTCTGTGGGTGTTTCTGTGTCCTGTGTCTAAGCATCCTCTGTTCACAAGAACAGCAGTCTTCCTGGATACGGGCCCACTCTAGTGACCTTATCTTACCTCGATTACATCGGCAAAGACCCTATTTCCAACTAAGGTCACATTCATAGGATTTTGACAGCTCTTTGGGGGACACAATTCAATGCAAAATATCCCCCATGTGGAGATTCTCTCTCCCGTGGCACAACTTCGGCCACCAGGCATCATACCTTACCTGGCAGGCTCCTGTGCACTTATATCAAGTCAGGAGAACTCAGCTGAGCTTCTGGGATCCTCCTTTTGGCCATAGCAACTTTTCCAGGTCATAAGCTGTTTTCAGGTCAATTTCCCTCCAAACCCTGCTGCCTCTGGCCAAGCCCCTGGAATTCTCCCCTATTGCTCGGGGTACCTGTGCCCCCCTCCCTATTGCCCCGGTGCATATCTTCTGTTCTCTCCAGACCCCTGCCCTCAGGATCCCCAGTGTTCACCAGGAGGTGAACCAGGATGCCCACCTATCACCTCTCAGTACCTTGAGTACATCTCTGATGCAGGCACTGCTTCCCCTTAGAAGCCCTCTGCTACAGCTCAAACAGCCCCCCAACCCTTCCGCACCATGAGCACCGGACTGGCATTTACCCCGTGATGACCCTTGCTCTGTCAGCTGAACCACACCCTTCCTGAGGCTGGGACCACGACTCCAGCCTCACTGGGGATTTCTAGAGTCTGGCAAATCCTCAACTCATAGATGGATCTTTCATTGCCCAAATGGTCTTAAGGAAGGATGTGACCAGACTTGTGTGTGAACATCTAGAGGTGGCCCTGTGCTGGTAACACCAGGGCCGCTCCCTGCAGTGGAGGAGTCTCAGCCAAGCACAGGGCTCCTTCTGGGACACCATTACTCCCGCTGCTCTGGGCACTGCTAAGTTGGGGTCCTGGTGTCATTTTGCTTGAGTTGTAGATGTCATCTGGAGGTCAAACACCGTCACAAAACATAAACCACAGGGTCAACTCCCTGAAGGATCCCCTTCCCCCCTGCATCACCATGGTGCTATTTCTGGTGGAGAGCACACATGGTCCATGAGCTGAAACAAAAAAAGACCGAGAGGCCCAATTTCACGGATAAATCAACAAGGCCACCAGACACAAGATGAAGGTGCATCTCTGGCCTCAAAACTTCCAAGTCATTGGGCAATTTCCCCAAATTACACCCGACCAAACAGTTTGGTAACTAGCCACTGCAATAAATACTTGTACTGCCTTGACTCCGGGCTTCCCAAAACATTGTGGTTTACCTTTCTCCTGCTCCTTCTCTTCTTCTGTGGAAAGGTCCGAGCTCCAAACCACCTACGTGTGTTCATGTTCTGGCTACGAGGCTGCAGGGAGATGGGGCTTGGGGGCGGGGTGGGCGTTTAGACCATCTAGAATAATGGTTTCTAAACTTCATTTTTAGCCAGAGAAGCTTTGTTTGAATGAAATCTTAGATAGGGCTCTGTGCATAAAATGGATAGAGGGGGACTGCCTTTGTAGATGGGGGGCCTGACTCCCGGAGCCCCTGCCCTTGGGCTACTGATCCTTTCTCCACAGCCCAAAAGGAGAGCTGCAGAACCCCCAGGGTTCCATGGATCTTATGTAACTTTTTAAAAAATTTTAATGTTTATTTATTTTTGAGAGACAGAGCACGAACAGGGGAGGGGCAGAGAAAGAGGGAGACACAGAATCTGAAGCAGGAGCCAGGCTCTGAGCTGTCAGCACAGAGCCTGGTGTGGGGCTGGAACTCATGAACAGTGAGATCATGACCTGAGCTGAAGTCGGACACTTAGCTGACCGAGCCACTCAGACGCCTGTTATGGATCTTGTTTAAAGCTGCAGCTCAGGCCCAGCACTCCTTCGTGCAGGGACCTGCATTGCACTGCTCACGGCAGGTGACGTCCCTGCTTCCATTACATGTTCCCAGTTCCAGGACTTCTCAGCCTTTTGGGACCGTGCTACATGTCGAAAAGTCCTCCTCACATCGAAATGCCATCCGTCTCCGAAAGCTCGGTCCACTGGCCCTTCTGGTGTGTTTGGCCAGCTCACACGTCTGCCTCTTCCTCCATATGGAGACAACCGTAAGTGACCTTCTTCCCTAAGTCCTGGCTTTACATGAACCAACCCCAAACTGCTCTTCAAATGACTGAAGTGCTAGGCTCTCCATTGGCTCAGTCACCTGCCTCAGAATGCAGTCCCTGCTGTTGAGTTTTGCCTGAAAATGCAGTGCCCGTCACGGAACATCCCACTCCAGTGTCGCCATCCCTCCATCTGGAAGCTCGATGCAGCCAGAGAATGAGTTTGCTTCTTTGCCACCATGTCTCACTGTGGTCATTAATCCTTCCTGCTTTTTCGTGCAAACATTTGTAAACCCACATCCCTCCCATCTTGTGCTTGTATAATTGATTTTTTGAAACCTAAATACAGAACTTTCAGTGACTCCCTGTTGCATTTTATTTGGTTTCATGTCGTTCAACCTGGCTTGCTCTTTCTGAGCCCTGTGCTGGAATCGAGCACCATAGCAAAGCTTGCCTCCCCATGTTGTTTGGCCTACAAATTTGATATCTCAAGTGTCTGGGAAATGATGCTTTAGGTCAGGTCAAGTGCAAAGCTCTGCAGCCAGCACTGCATCAGGGCTTTCTCCTAGGCGAATATTAACTCATTGATCAGCACTGCCCAACCAGCTCCCGATCCACTCTACTCTGCTGTGTGCCAGCTCACATGTCTCCGTGTCATTCAGATACACAACAGTAGGGTCTCATTTGGATCCCTTAGCCCAATGCCATGAAGTAAGGGGAGCACGGGCAAGAATGCCAGTCTTGTTAATGAGGGCACAAAAGACTTTGGCTTTGCACTCAGAATTCCACCAGTTTGAATTTGGATGAACTGCTTACTCACGTGCTCTGACTTTGTCTCCTTACCTGTTAAATAGGCATAATAGTTGCCTCGTGTTTTCTCTGTCCTGGGCCACGTAGGCAAAGCCAAACCCTCCCAATGTCCCATCGGCATGCCAGAGGGAACACACACATGCCCACCTTGAGCCAAAGCCCACCTCTCAAGGGTTCTCCCAGAATTCTTCTTTGCTTACCTGACTTGGCATGCCTTGGTCCCATTTCCCAGGCTATCAGGTATGTTGACTTTGTCTTCAGTTTCTCTTGTTTGCTAACCCAACTTGGATTCTCATCCCTGCTGCATGGTCATCATTATACTCTCAGTTCTACCACCTTTGGCTGCAAAGTCAAGTTCCTAGCCTTTCTGAGTCTTGATGTTCAATCTATAAGACAGAGAACATAGCATCTGTCTGGTAAAATGGCACATGCATGAAGGGGGGCATGGGTAAGAGGTGAGCCTCATCTCACCTGATGTGTCGTAGAGGCTAGCAAGAGCTAATTCTCTTCCCCTCCCTTAGTCTTCCTGAATGACGTGAGATGCACCTGAGTCCCTGGAGAATGGTGGGGAGCTGGTACTTGCACCCCCCCAAGCCTTCTGGCATCTTCCAGAGACAGATTTTTTTTTTCCGAATCAAGATCATTTAGGCTTACGACATTGTTCTTTCTCTTTCAGAACAGATGCCAAGAAGACAGGTGCTGGTGTTGGGTGGTTGGTGCACTTAATCACAGATCCCATGATGGCTCCGGGAAATCCTGCTCTCCCTGTACTATGTGCTCCCAAATCATGCTTAATCAACTCAATAAGAATTTATCGCCATGGCAGTATTCAGTTTACCAGTCTGTAGTTTTCAGGACTGGTTCTTTCTTCTTTAGGAAAGGAGACATTTCCCTCTGTTTCAGGCACATTTCTTTTTTTTTTTTTTCTTTATTTATTTTTATTTTTTTAATATGAAACTTATTGTCAAATTGGTTTCCATACAACACCCAGTGCTCATCCCGACAGGCAGGCACATTTCTTATTCTCCATGATTTCTCAAAGAGCACCCATAACAGCTCTGGGATCCCATCAGCAGGTTTTTTTCCAACACTGGGTGAGGCAAATCTAGACTCACAGCAGGGAAAGAGATTTCTCTTACCTTCTGTGTCCTCCTTGCCTTCAGTGGGTGGTGCTGACAGCCACAGGCTGTGGAATGTTTCAGCAGCTTCCTTGCTAGGGATGGCTGGGATGCTGTTCAAGTTCTGAGGGGTCAATAAGTTGCCCTCCTACCCCCTGGCTTCACTCTCCACATCACAATCCTCCCTTCACCCTGTATCCAAGTTGGACGAGTGCACAGAGGGGCCGTGGGTCCTTGTCCCAGGCTCCACAGCCCTCACCGGGGGATCTGCTTCCCCTTGGGGTGATGTGTTTCTAGCTCCCCAAGCAGCCCCTCTGGGCTCTGGGGCCAAAGCAGCATGTGTCTTTGAAGGCAGTGACAAGACCAGAGCACCCTGGACATCAGACTTGGAAGTGTCCTTGGGGGCACTGAATCCAAGTTTTTTGTTTTTGTGACAAGGAAACAGAGGAGATCCGAATCATACCTCCAGTTGCCAGCATACCGGCGGTACGATGGTACATATATAGGTAACACTAACTGAGCATTGTGACAAAGGCTGGAGTTAGACATTTCATGGACATTCCCATGATTTTATTTTAATTTTTTTTTATAACTGGAAGTTTTTAGTCTTTTACCAACATCTTCCCATTTCCTCCAATCCCCAACCCCTGGTCACCAGCATTCTAGTCTCTGTTTCTATGGATAGAGGTTTTTAGATTCCACATATAAGTGAGATCATACAGTATTTGTCTTTCTCTGCCTGGCTTCTTTCACTTATGTACCTTCAAGGTACACATGAATGGCAGGATGTCTTTACTCATGGCTGAATGACATATAAATGTATATCATATATATAGTATATATAACATATATAACTATATAATAATATATAATGTGTGTAATATATAATATATAATGTATATAACAATGTATATATATATATTATATGTATATAATCCTTTTTTATCCAGTCATCTGTTGACCAACTCTTCAGTTATTTCCATAAATTGTCTATTGTGAATAGGAGGTACCATCTCATTTAAACACAACATCGCCGTAGGGTAGCATAATACAGAGGACGGGACATCAGCTGTGGGCTTGCAAGCCTGGGACTGAAGACTCTCACCAAGTAGCTGTGTGATGCTGGGAACATTGGCTAATGTTTCTGTGCCTGTCTCCTCCCCTGGAGGACAAGGGTAATTCAGGGGCGGTGGCCGTGGGTGTGTATCTTCCAGACCGCCCTCCGAAGAAACACCTGCTGCCTAGAGATGCGGGGCTGCGGCTGCCAGCCCTCTGCTCCTGCAGAGCCAAGGCCATCAAGGCCATGCCCTTCACAGGTAGCAGCATCTGGTGTCCGAGCGAGGCAGGTGCAAGGGCCTGGCCATTTCTTGCTGACATGGGACAGCTCTGTTGGGCGGTATTTGCTCTGGGGCCCCTCGCTGAGCTGATCTAGCTTTGTCTAGCACTCTGCCCAAGCTGCTGCTTCCCTGCTTCCTTCACAAGTGTTGGGGAATGAACACCCTGTACTCCACAGTCCAGCCGGTGCTGGCTTCCAGAGAACCCAGTCTGTAGCACCCAGTCCTTCTTGGGGCCACTCTGAGGACATGAGAGTTGTCACTGTGGCTGGCGCAGACACTCACTTGGTGAAGGTGAGCATCACGATGAGCCTCAGTCTGTAGACGATGGAATGGGGTGATGCAGGGGAGAGGCCGGCTGCTTGGGTAGCCCCCTCCCCCTGTAGCAGTATGTCTTTGTTGAGGTGGAAGAGTCCCCAAGTGCCACCCCGGCCAGCGTTGGCCTAGATGCACAGAAAAATACCAGTGTCCCCACATTCATTTCTTTCAAACCCAGGATTGAGTTTCACTCCCCCCTTTGGCAAGACATTCACCTACTTTCGATGCCGAACAATTCCCCCCTAGAGGGAGGGTTACTGTCAGCCACCACCAGCCTGGTCCCATGACAGCCCTGGATTTGGGTGCAGACCCCTGAGTGAGCTTGTCCCTGCTCAGTGCTCTGGGGTCCTCAGCTTTCACAGGGACGTGTTGGGGATCCACGCCACAGACTGAGCCCCGGGCTGTGGTGCGAGCCTCCAGGCAGGGGTCTCTCCTGCTCCCTGCCCGGGGCTCTGTGCTTTCCATCTGGGGGTGAACCCCTAGGAACTCTGACTTGGTCGAGGGCCTGGCTCCCTGGTGGTCTGGGGTCTTCTCCTGGAGCTGATCGCTGGCATATTCTCCAGAAAAGTTCGTTTAAATATGAACAACAAAAAATACAGTTCGGAACGGAGCCTGCTGCTGGGAATCCCGAAATGATTTCCATAGCCAAATAGAGGTGATTTTTGGACGCTACAACCTTTTGGATTTCCCGCTATCTCTCAATTCTGATGTTACGGGATGGCTCCAAGCAGGCCAGCCCCCCTTTCCTGGTCTTCCTCACCTCTCCTCCTCCTGACGTCAGCAGAGCCGTCTCCTGCCTGTCTGCCTTCCACACCCGCTCTCTTTGCATCCATTCCTTCCAGCAGCTCATGGAGGAGGGATGTTGTTCCCACACTGGGGAAACGGTCCAATTCTGCTTCCCAAAACATTAGGAAATGGTTCCAACCACCATTGCTCCAAAATATATCCTGGCAGACAATGCAGGCCTGATGTGTGTTTCCAAAAATCCTTCAGAGTAGGTGGGGGTCAGCCCAGCTCTGCCCGCCCCCCACCGGGCGGGGGCCGCTCTCCCTCTGGCCCCGGCCTCCTGGGAAGGCGTGCCAGCCTGTCTCAGCCCCAGGGCTGCAGAGTCATCATAACCTTTTAAAGGCTCTTACAGTGCCCAACAATAATTTGAAAAAAATCCCTCTCTAATTGGCTTTTCATGATTTCCCTGAACTGCCACCCGATTCGTAAAATGCAAGTCAACGCGATGAATGCGTGCAGCTTTCCCGGTTGCTTTGATCATTATCATAAACTTTGCTGCTTTGGGCTTGGCTGCTAACACATGGTAATAATTTATTGCCCCTCCTTTTATATCTTCTTAAACTTGGCATGGCCTTACTTCCTCTCCCTTTCCAATTTAAATGAGACCACCATACCACTCTGAAACGCGGAAGGGAAGGCCACCCCTTGTATTCTACAAATCAGCTAAATAATAAACCAACTTTTCAGCCAAGTTGACAGAGATCCTGCAAGAAAACAATTGTACTTCACTGCTGGAAAATCCTCTGCGAATGCGAAAAATTCCTTTACCGATGGAAGGAGCATTTGCTCCCCATGGGTGGCGTAAATGCCAGGTCTTTCACCAGGTGGGTAGACTGGGGTTGGTTTCTCATCAGCTTGGTGGCTGATGGCAAGAACTTTCCCCCTGGTTCCCCTTCACATAGCTGTGCAGATATGCACAGTTTTATGGGCACAGTTGTATAAAGACAGAATTATTTGCAATTCAGGTGAATTAAAAACGGTTATGAAACTAGAGGAAACTCTTGCACACTGAAGATCTATCCCTCAGCTTACCCCTTGACTTTAGGTTCAGAAATGCAATGGATAGTCTCCAGACCCGATTCCACCACTCTGCCCTGGCCAAGGGCCTCCTTCCGTGTCTGAAACGATGAGGTGGTGTTACATTCAATCTCTAACTCTCCATGAACCCCTGCTGCCCGGCGTGCATGCACTTGGCTTCTTCCTAGGCTGTAGCCCGAAAACCAGCAGAACTCAGGAGACCTTAACTATTGGCCTGGGGCTTAGAAAACTACCACCGTCTGTGCCTCCGAGCTGCGGGGCCAGGTCCCCAGTGTAGACAAGCAAACTGGTCCTGTTGGGAAGATGCCACTGTTCTCGTCCAGTATCCGGTGTGTGAACACAGCCTTTCTGTGACCCCCTTAGGTTAAACGTCAACGTTATAACATCCGAGGAGGAAGACTGTTTGGGAACCCCATGTCAATTCATGCTTTCCATTTCTTCCCACACCAAACCTTCACTTCTGTGAAGGCATCCTCTTGGGTGTAGACAATGGATTAAAGTGCTGGGTCTACCCAATGGGAGGGGGTGGGCCAGGCAGGTGTGGTGCTCCTTGATAAGCATCTTACATGCTTGGAGTCTCTCAGAAAAACCAGTAATCATCTTCATTCTGCCAGAGGCTCCCACCTCCCTTCTGCTTTTTCTACCCACACCCTCCTGGTGCCCGGGGCTGTTCTCCCATTTCCTGGGTCTCTGCTCTGCTGTTGTCTCCTCCAGTCCTCTCTGCTGGGCCTGTGCTGATTTCTGAGCCAGTCTTGCTGATGAGCAGCCACCTGGCACCCTGGCTCACGGTCCCACTTGACAGAGGAGGGGTGCGTGGGGGGGAGGGGTGCACAGGGCAGTGACTGTGAGATGGACGGTGTGGAATCATGGAGCGAAAGGGTGGCAGGCAGCATGGTGGACCACCACCCTGCCCTGCCCCAGCCCAGGAGGATGTAGCAAAATGGAGGTTGGGCGACCTGTGAGTTCTGGGAGAACCCAGGGCCTAACAAGGAAGAGATAAAGACAGCACACTGACAGGTTTTGGAGGGAAGCCTGGGGACATACCTTGAAGGCATGAAGAGAGCTGACAGAGAAAACAATGCTGGCATTTGGAAACCTGGAGCCCTGTGTGGTGTGGTGGTTAAATTTTGTGTGTCAGCTTGGCCAAGATATGGTCCCTTTCTGCTCAAACAATAGTCTAGGTATTGCCGTAAAGGGATTTTGTAGATAATCGATTGATTTAAATAAAGGAGACTATCCTTGAACATGTGGCTGGGCCTCATCCAAGGCATTAAAAACCGTAAGAGCAGAAGGCTGAGATTTCCAAGAGAAGAAGGAGAGATTTGCCTCAAGACTCTGGTAGAAGAAAACTTGCCTGAGTTTCCAGACTGTCAGCTATGGATATCAGACTCGCCAGCTCTCACACTTACATGAGCCAATTGCTTAAAATAAATCTCTCTCTCTACACACACTTCCTATTGGTTCTGGTTCTCTGGACATCCCTGACTGATACATCAGGGTTGGGCAAAGAGACCCAGGTGGTCACAGCCACGTTTGGACTCAGCACAGTGGTGAAAGCTTCTGCCAAGTTGAAGTAGCCAGCTCTTTCCCCTGTCAAAATTCTGCTCCAAAAGTGTTTTCTCTCATGCAAAGTCAGCTCGACTTCTCACCACCCAGCTACCTTCTGAAAGGGTGCTTCCCTCAAATTGTTAGACCCCAGTTTTCCTCTTGAGATCTGCCAAGCAGGCCCCAAACAGGCGGAGCCTCCTAAGAGAACAGAGCTGTTATTCCTATAGAATATGGAATGCCTTTGAAAACCAACCTCTCTTATGTGACCCTTGAATATTCTCCACAAGGATAATATTAATAATGGGAAATTCTATGAGAAGAATATTTAACATAAGACACTGGCACAATGACAAAACATAGACACTTCTTTTGAAGAGCTCCATTTGCCTAACCAAATCTGTCATGTGGCTCCTCAATAAAAAGGAGGAGAGTCCCATATTGTCATGTGGAAGAAATTCAGAACTTTGAGGTTACCAGCTAAGTGCCGATCTTCAGAGAGATTCTCGGCTCTTTGCTCTGACAGGCATAGAGGAGGAATTTAGATTCTAGCCATACCACAGTGAAGATACACATGGTAATTGTGGTGTGTAATTACCATGGGGCTCCCAAGAGAGCCACAAGAGAAGCCCGAAAGATCTCAGGAGAATGCCATCCTGACTCTGGCAAAGTGAGGTTGGGATATTTGTCTATAAATCTTACACAATCTTGAGGTAATTTCCAGTAACAGTGCAATCAGGAGTGTGAGTGAGTGAGTGTGTGTGGGTGTGCGGCTTTTGTAGCATGCAGGCTATAAAGTTCTTGTTGGCCCATAGAGTCAAAACATCTGCTGAATAGATAATTGACTTGTTGACTGAATCCAACAGCATGTGAGGAGACGATTGGCCAGCTGTGCCGTAACTAGTTAGGGATATTTTACTGAAGTCTGTAGAGATTATTGTCTGAAACAAGTAAACTATAAGCCTGAGTGTTTAAAAATCAAAAAAAAAAAAAAAAGCTTATTCTGAGGAGGCATTTGTATGGCAGAATACGATGTGCATAATATTTTTTGGAATATTTGTTTTTATAACATTTTGCCTCAAGTGCAGAGACCACTCATACTAGCTAGCTAGTTTACTAGACATAGTTAACATTCCTAATCTTTCAACCACACAATTTCATTTCATTAGTCAGTCTTGTCACCTATTTCAGGATGTAAACTTCCTGAAGATACAGATGCTGCGTGAGGGCATAATAACTCTTAGCCAATGGTATCTCAGGGCTCAGGAAAGATAGCTTGACTGGTGAGGAAAAGGGCACCAGACGACTGCAACTGACACAATTTCTGAATAAAACTCGGTTTCCAACCACAGATCAATCACCTCAAGAAAACAGCAAATGCTCAAAGTCAGACAGAAAAGATGGATTAGTCACACAGGGTCCCAGTCTGGAGAGGAGCTAAGGTTTTGTAGCTCTTACATTTGTAGGTGAGGCATTGGCCCCAAATGGCATGATCCCATTCTCACCCACAGCCCCTAGCTATACCCACGGGCATATCTTTATCTACATCCCTATCCACAACCATGTCTACTCAGAGCCATGTCTGTATCCTCCTGCTCATTGTCATCCTGAACCTCTTCTCCATCCACAGCTGCATCATCTTCCCCACCCATAACCACATCCATTTCTACACCCACATTTCCATCCACTTGCCCATCACATTCATAATCATGTCCTCCTCCATATCCACATCCCCTCTACCACATCTACATTCATATCTTTGGCCATGTCCAATCTGTATCCATGTATCTTGATACAAATGCTGCCCTTTCTATGAGTCTGTCTAATGGTACACGTACTTTGGAAAGTCAACTGTCCAAGTGACAGGCGAGCCTACAATGTCTTGTCCCTACAAGGTTTTCTAATTAGCTCCTGAAAGAATCCAGAGGTTCCTGTTTCATACTTTGACCAGGTCTGCGAGAATAAGACAGCATTCGTTTTGTTCCCACAAATAGCTAACCACCTGGAATATCCGGTGACTGGTTGGATATCACACCAGTGTCAGAAACCTGGAAAAGTTTCAGTGACCAAGAACAATTGTGAAGTCCCAAAGAGCTTCTCTGCTACACTGATGTTTCCCTCCTGCCCAGCCTTTAATTGGCTCAACTCACTCCATCACCCTCATTAGTCCTTGGTTCTAATCCTGGTCCTTGGGTAGATGTATTACTTCTTCAAAGTCACCCGAGTACTTTTGAGACATATAGTGTCTTTCTTTTCCATCTAAGAATTAACCACCACAAGCTCATATTAGCAGTGGGTAAAAGTGTTACCAGTTGGTATCCAAAGTTAGTATTTCTCCCTAACCACTGTTTATTATTAGAACATTAGCAACATTTTAGCAGACTTGACTCACTCAGTTATTGCTGAATCTGTATGGAGCCCACTCAACCAGCAGAATTCCGTGTTTTCATCATCAAAAATACAATTAATAAAGGAGTTGACATTGTTTTCTGTTCCTAATTATGGCCTCAGAGGGTCTTTTTATTCTGATAGATTAATAATTCGTAGTCAACTTAAATTTCTTTTTGGGTAGAAGCAATTATTAACCTAAAAAGAGCTGAATTCCCCTCTTTCTAAATAACTAGACATGGTGAACAAATCCATAAGAGATTTGCTATTATGCTAGTCTGTCCAAGCTTGTGTATCTCCATAAGAAAGTCTCACCACACATTTGTTCATTTTGCTAATTTTTTTGAGAATCTACAGGGTGAGGCTCTAGGCTGGCTTTTTGGAGTCCACAGATCTCTGAATGCACGACAGTGACACATTCTGAAAACTATGTGTGTTGTAGAATTTCCCATTGGTGGAGGTGTATTTACCAGAAAGAGTATCCCTGTGGAGATTCCCACGTGCCCAAGGGTAGAATTTATCGTGGGGAAAAGGTTCAAATCGGCTTTGCCCTGTGATGGGCCAGTCATGGTAGTCACACAGCAGGTTCTGCTTCTGAGGTCATACGTCACTTGGGGACATGTCACTAGTGCTGCCCTCCTCCTAAAGTCATCTCCGGATGGCCCGGCCTTGGAGGAGGCGGACAGGACAGCTGCTTTGTGTCTTTGGTGGGATGTTGGCTGCACGGGCGGCCATGAGGGAACCAAAGAATGTTTGCCCTGAAAGGAACAGAAGTTAGCTTGTCTACCGAAGATGAACTTGCGTGCATTGAGGTAAATCTTAACCAAGGAATTCCCCTTCTTTTTATCTGTGGGCAGTTGTGGGAAGTGCCAAAGAACACTACCAAGTTCCAGGGCCATTTTGCTCCTAAAGATGCTGTGGCTTATCCATGGGCAAAACTGCGTATGAGGAGTAATTTGGTTAAGAGACTGTCAATTAAAACCCTCCTACCTCTATCTTATTTTTCTCCTTCACAGGACATAGTTTTCCCTCGATGTTTCCACAACTATGTAAAAAATGTTGGCCGAGAAAGTAACAGTCAAATATTTATTTTGCATTTAACAACATCAAGAGTTACTTGAGTGTTTTTGTTATTTTAATTTTAAGGCTGTGGTCTGTTATTTCATGTGAATGAGAGAAAATTTTCTGCGGTTTAACTGATAGGATGTTTGAAGACTTCAGAAGTTAAAAGAAAAACAAATAACAAATTGTGGTACGAAACTTCCCTATTCCTGACCTTCTTCTTGTCCGTGTTCTTAAAATTCATATTGAAATTTGGGGGAGTTGTGAATTCACTGCCCCGGCTTGGAAAACCAAAATGATGAGCGCGGCAGACATCTTAACAGGGTTGCTGGTGCGCCATGAGGGTGTTTTATTTCATGCCGACAGAAGAACAGTGTTTTCATTTTGAGACGTCCTCTCGCCATTAGAGAAATATTTTCCTCCTTTTATTTCCCATAACTTCGTGTTCCTATTGCATGCTGTAACGTGGTTAGCGGATCAATGCTTATTCCATGCGAGACTCTGAGCATTGGTGAAGTCAGGAATGGAGCAGAGAGTTGGTGACAAGATTTGTTTTCTAAATCAGTTTAGCACCTCAGACTTCCAGCACACCAGATTCCTCGAAGCTGAAATAATTGCAAAACACAAAAGCCAATGCTGAGCAGTGACTGACTCTAGTCAAGCGAAAACACGAGTCCGGGTGCATCCTGGCCACCATGGGGAGTGGAGGTGCGATGCAGTGGGGGGCCCCGGTGCCCATGGCTGAACTTTCTCTGACAGGAGGGGCGAGGGTCCTGATAAGGGAGCAGGGGTCCTGACTCACGCTCTGGAGGACCTGGGTGGCTGGAGGCATCCTGCAGATCCCCTCTCTGAACTGAATCCTCCCGAGCTGGCCTGCTGTCAGAAGCTGGGATCCCGTGGTAGGCATCTAGGGCAGCACTGTCCTCGAGTGAGGTTTGGAGATGTGTGCTCTCTCCTCACACTGGTGGAATTCACATCTGCTAGTAATTTTCTTCCTTCCCTGGGCAAGCATTTGCTGGGTGCCCCGATGAGCCTGGTTCTGGAAAGTCCCCGTGATAAGGTCCAGAGAGTGAGAAAGGAGATGTGTCCCAATGTCCTGGTGATTAGAGGGGGCCCGCCCACACTACTGAGGGCAATCTCCTTTACTCAAAGTTCACAGACTTAGATGTTACGCTCATCCAAAAACACTGTCACAGAAACATCCAGAATAATGTACGGTCACATGTGTGGGTGTTGTGGCCCAGCCAAGTTGATACATAAAGTTAACCATTGCACATGTCTTTCTAAGTCTCCTCCTTGCTCCAGACACCCCTGGACGTGCTCTGCCTGAGGACCACGGCAGGGGTCATAAGCTCTGCCTGGAATACTTTTCCTGCAGATCTCCACGTGGCTCACTCAACATCCCCATCAGATCCTTGGCCAAAGCCTCATTCTTGCGATACCCACACAGATAGCCTGTTTACAGTGCATCCCGTCCCAGCCCCCTGCATTGTTAATATGCCTTATCTGGTTCTGTTGTTCTGTTTCTCCCGAGGACTTACCACCTACCTCACTATGTGACGTATTGCTTCGGTTTATTGTTAATTTTATGGTTCTGCACTAAGGGAAGCATCTGCATTTCGCTTATGAACAGACAACCACCTAGAATAGGGGTTAAACAGAGTACGAGCTCAATAAATACTCCTTGCACTGAAGGCTCCGTTTCCAACATGGCAAAAGGGTCTGTTCTGTAAAGGGAAACAAAGAAATAGCTGCCGGGAAAAGACTGTAAGAAGTTTTATTTCCTATCAGGTGATTCTCTTGTGTGCCTGTAAGCAGTCATCCCCATTCTGTAGGTAACCCTCATTCACCTGCACGTCTCTCCTGGGGTTGACAGGAAGCCCAGAAATAGAATTTTGGAGTTTTCACAAACCCTCTCCTTCAAGAGTTTATCCTTTTTTTTTTTTTTTAAAGTTTATTTATTTACTTTGAGAGAGAAAGAGGGACAGAGAGAGGGAGAGAGAGAATCCCAAGTAGGCTCTGCACTGTCAGCGTAGAGTCCCATGCAGGGCTTGATCTCACAGACCATGAGGTTAACGACCTGAGTTGAAATCAAGAGTCAGACGCTCAACTGTCTAAGCCACCCAGGCTCCCCAGTTCATCTTTTATATATAGATGAAGAAATGGTAAATTCGCAATATTAGCTGTGATGCCCAGAAGTTTCTAGGCATGCAGAAGAGTACAGAGTCAAATCTACGTCCCTTCCCGTTCCACAATGCTAAGCACGTCGTATTCTTGTTTTGTGTTATTTTTAAACAAAAGCACCCACAAACTCAAATGCCCTTCTAAAGTCTACTTTTTTCCCACAAAGGGATCAATATGCAAACACAGTTGTCACGACGGGACTTGCAAGGTCAGTCCCAGGCTGTGTGCACCCTGTACCTGGAGCCGGCGTCCCCGACCTGGGAAGTCAGAACACCTTCGAGCATCAAATGCTACCTGTCAAACGGGACAGGAAGCAGGGGCCCCTTCTGTGTGTGGCTCGGCCCAGGTTCTGTATGACTACAGACATCCCAGATCATGAAGAGGAAGGCACTTGAGGCTCATGGCACCATTAGAAGAATAATTTTCCTTTGCGTAGACCTCCTCACTCCCCTCCCCACCGCACGCACGAAAGGCAGGCTTCGGGCTGAGTGGCTGGGTCTCCGCTGAAGTGGGTGAGGAGAGAGGTTTTAGCAGAAACCCTTCACTGCCTTGGCATTCTTCCAGCAGCTGCCACAGGCCTGCTTTTCCTCGCAAAGATTCCAGCCCCTTCTGCCTGGGTGACCCCGAGATGATCTCACGACATCAAACACAGGCTGGTGTGCATGTTTGGGCAGAGAACGATTTCACTTCAGGTCTCCTTAGCAGCTAAATATGAAAATAAGGATATTTTCTGTCCTTTCCCTTGTTTGTACAGACAGGAACAGGAGGGGTAAAGAACAAAGTGAAGAGCGAGGTCCTTTACTGCACAAATCTTGGCTGTGGGTTCAGCCGGCCACCGCTCACCAGTAGGGCCTGTCCAGATGTCTTCATTCAGGTCCTGCTTGAACGCGGCATGAACTATCTCAGTGTGCTTTTGGGCTGAGTCCCCTCTCTTCCAAAAACTGAAAAATACGACATGTTTCTTTTCTGATCAGACCCAGAAATTTGCGTTTCTCTGCCTTTCTTACGTTCATTTAAAATGAGGGGCGCCTGAGTGGCTCAGTCGGTAAAGCGTCCGACTTCGGCTCAGGTCATGATCTCACGGTTTGTGGGTTCGAGCCCCGCATCGGGCTCTGTGCTGACAGCTCAGAGCCTGGAGCCTACTTCGGATTCTGTGTCTCCCTCTCTCTCTGCCCCTCCCCTGCTCATGCTCTGTCTCTCTCTTTCAATAATAAATAAATGTTAAAAAAATTAAAATAAAATAAAATGTTTATTGAGTGCATGAGAACATATCAGCATGGTGCCTCACAGGAGACCAGAGGCTAGAGGGAGGTGTGTAAGACCCTCCAGCAGAGTCTGTCAGTGACTGGGGCATCCGTGCCTTCGGGCGAGAGGCCTCCGTGGGTAGACAGCTTGGTGCGAAGCGGCACCAAGTCAGGTAGTAAGAAAGCTATCTCCCCGTCGATCCTCTTTAATTTTTTTTTTATTATTACGTTTATTTATTTAGAGAGAGAGAGAGAGAGTACGAGTTGGGGAGGGGCTGAGAGAGAGGGAGACAGAATCCGAAGCAGGCTCCAGGCTCCGAGCTGTCAGCACAGAGCCCAACGTGGGGCTCGAACCCATGAGTGTGAGATCATGACCTGAGTTGAAGTCGGACGCTCAACCGACTGAGCCACCCAGGTGCCCCAATCCTCTTTAAATCCTTCTGATGACCGCAAAGGGAAAAGCTCTGATGGGCTAATCTGTTTTTAAAAGTGAAAATACGCCTCACCAGTGTGTAGTGCTGTAATTCCAATAACATTACTTCGTTTTTGTTTGCAGATACAGTTGTATCTTAAAAAGGTGATCTGGGGGCACCTGGGTGGCTCAGTCGGTTGGGCATCCGACTTCAGCTCAGTCATGATCTCGCGGTTCATGAGTTTGAGCCCCGCGTCAGGCTCTGTGCTGACAGCTCAGAGCCTGGAGCCTGCTTTGGATTCCGTGTCTCCCTCTCTCTCTGCCCCTCCCCTGCTTGCACTCTGTCTCTCTCTCTCTCTCTCTCAAAAATAAATCAACATTAAAAAAAAGGAGCAAGTTTTTTTTTTTTAAGGGTAATTTGGATCACCCATTTATCATGATGACATAAAAGGTTTTTATTTTCAAACAATAAATGTGAATTAAAAATGATTCGGTTTCTTAAAAGAATACCAGAAAATAAAAGCTTACTTGGGGGCAGACACAGTGGCAAGGAGTTTGGAAGAGGCTGCTATAGACAGTGGGACTTCGAGGTGGGATGAGCCGTGTGGTGAAGGACGTGTGTGCAGAGAAGACGCTGTCCCGGTGGGGTCCCCGGGGAGAGTAGGCGAGTGTGGGGGCATGAAGGTGGCCCACACCAAACCCAGAGGGGAGGCTCAGGTGCTGCTACTGCAGGTTTTAAGATGCTCGAAGGGGCTGAGGGTCTGAATCGGGGAGCGGGTATGGGAAGGGAGCCCCGAGGCACAGGAGCAGTGCGGAGCGGTACTTTCAAAGGGTGCAGGAGAGGAGTCCGTGGCAGTGATGGGACCACCGTATGCCTGAGAAAGGATGGGGGACTCCATGGTGCCTATGGTGTGCAACGCTGTGGCCAGGCTGCGGACAACATAACCCGGCTGCCTTAGTTTCTTGTGGCTGTTGTAACAATTATCGCCCGCTGGGCTGCTTAAAATAACGAGGGCTTATTCCCACAGTTCTGGAGGCGGGAAGTCTGAAATCAGGGTGTTGGCAGGACCACGCTCTCCCCCAAGGTCTAGGGGAAGATCCATTCCTGCTTCTCGCAGCTTCTGGTGGCTGCTGGTGCTCTTTGGCTTGTGGTCACATCCCTCCCACCTCTGCCTCTGTCTCCAAGTAGCCTCCTTCTGTGTGTGTCTGTGTTCTCTCCTCTTCGGAAAAGGACACCCGCCCTGGGAGTTGGGGCCCGCTCTAAATCCAGGATGGCTGTACCCTCAGATTCTTTATTATAGATCTCTGCAAAGACCCTATTTCCAGATGAGGTCACATTCTGAGGTTTCAGGAGGACATGAGTTTTGGGGGACATGACTCAATCCATTGCGCCTTGGAGGAGGTGGCGAGGACTGGGCTTAGCCTGTGGCTGAGAATGAAATATGAGAACTTTTACACTGGTAGTGTCTCCACAAACGAGAAAGCCAGGAGTCCCACTCTACTTTGCCCCACTCACTCTGGGCTGGCCTACCGGGAGCCAGGCTTAGCAAACTGCAGCCTGAGGGCCAAACCCAGCCTGCCACCTGTGTCTATGAATAGAGTTTTACTGGAACACAGCCATGTTCATTTTGTTGTGTGCAGTCTATGGCTGCTTTCCACCCACCACACCAGAGCTAACCAGTTGCAACAGAGATGACAACCTGCAGAGTCTAAAATATTTACTGTCTGATCTTTTACGGAAAAAGTCTGCTGACTCCTTGGGCTCAAGGAATCCTTGGCCAGAGGCAGCAGGGCGGTTCTTGGGGAAGATGGGAAGTGATCCCCTCATGTCCACCATTGGCCTCCTCAGGTCCTGTGCTTTGTCAGGTAGAGGGTGTTGATAACGAGCAAGGGTATCTCCACATGCCGGTGCTCCTCTGAACCAGCCACTCTGCTTGGGCTCTGGGTCCTCGTGACTCTGTCCTGCCTGACCATCTTGCTCCAGAATGAGCCCCACACCAGCCAACAAGAGGATGATACCATCCACAGAAGAGGCTTGCACCTGCCCTTCCTGAGTGGAGGGAACCTTATCAAATGCATTCTATGATTTCCTGGCCTTTTAATAGGCCCAGCTGAGCAGAGGTCTCAGAGAAGAGGCATGGATTGCCCCCAGCCTTCCTTGAAGAATATCCTCATACAATGGAAGCCCTCCTGTGGTGCGGCAGGCATCGGGATTGTCCGTCCAGGCATGGGGCTCAGTGCCTGGCCAGGAACAGGTGCTCAGAATAGACACTGATGGCGTTATGGCGATCATGGCCATGACAGCCGGCATCCTTGTGCTCTAGGCCATTCTGGGATGTTGGGGGCCAGAGTTCACCTCAAAGAGTCTTTTAAACAAAGATGGCCATGCCCTTACAGGTCCAAGGCCAAAGCTTTCTGCTTCCGACCTGTGGCAAGCAGAATATTAGATGGCCCCCGAGATGCTCACCCTCTGGAGCACAGGCCATACATAATCTCCTCCCCTTGAAGGAGGTAGGGCCCCCAAGTAGGATGCTAAGTTATATGGTAAAGGGGAAGGAATTTTGCAGATAGGACTGAAGTCTTAATCACTTGACTTTGAGGTCATCAAAAGGTCAGGCATGGCCAGACCTAATCAGGTGAGCCCTTGAAGAGTCTGGGCCTCCCATGAAAGGAGAGACTCAACACAGGCAAGACTCTTCTGATGGTCTCCAAGAGGGAAGTAGGCCAGCTGTCAATGGCCTACAGAGAAGAGAGCTGCTTCCAAGAGCCCAGGGCATCAGTATTGTAACCACAAGTAACTACATTCTGACAAAAACCAGAGTAACCTCAACACCAGATCCTGAGCTCCAAGAGAACACCGTGTGACCAACACTCTAACTGCAGTCTTAGGGGGACCCAGAGCAGAAGACCCAGCTATGCCATGTTGGGACTCCTGACCCAAGGAAACTGTGAGATAATGAGTGCGGTTTTAAGCTATGCAGGCTGTTGTAAGCTGTGCAGCCGTAGAAAACAAACAAACCACCTCTGATGTCGAACAGCGTTATGGGGCAGAAAGCTGACTGGCTACTCCAAAAAGAGCCTGCATTTGCAGCCCCCATTAAAGGAGGTGCTCACTCTTCTCTGGTAAAATCATCAATGTTAATGATCGAACCCTGGCGGCACATTCTAGTGGTTTCCTTTGTCTCTGTGTAGGGAAGCAAGGTGATTCGCAGGAAGCCCTGAATTGTAGCATCCAGGGAAACCATTTGAATTTTTTTTTTCAACGTTTATTTATTTTTGGGACAGAGAGAGACAGAGCATGAACGGGGAAGGGGCAGAGAGAGAGGGAGACAGAGAATCGGAAACAGGCTCCAGGCTCTGAGCCATCAGCCCAGAGCCCGACGCGGAGCTCGAACTCACGGACCGCGAGATCGTGACCTGGCTGAAGTCGGACGCTTAACCGACTGCGCCACCCAGGCGCCCCATCCAGGGAAACCATTTGAAATTAAAAGGGAGTGGATCTGATCTGGAGGGAGGAGAAGGGTTAGGTGTCTGCACAGTTGAGTGTGAAGTACCCGGGGGGGTGCCAGGGAGAGATAGCAGGTGTTGGGTCTACAGTGAGGCATCTAGTTGGTCATCTAGAGACAAATGCCCACACTGACGTCTTGGGCCTGGACTTGACTCCCCAAGCCTCTCCTACCACCTAGCTTGTGTCAGGATTACAAGAGCTAATTTTTGTGTGAAGCATCTTCCCTTGGCATATGCTAAGTGCTCAGGAGTGTTGATCGTTATTCGGTGCCTGTCTGGAGCCCTGGAGAGAGGTTCAGGCAAAGCTGTGGAAGTGCAGGACACCCACAAAGATGGTGGCTGAAGGCACAGGGACAGGTAAGATGACGGAGTGCAAAGGCCCTCATTCTTGATAATTTCCTGTTCACATGACTCAGGGGTGTCAACATAGAAATAGAGATGAGGTACAGAAGGCATGTTTTATGACCCCGGGTACAGAAATTAAATACAGTCGTGTCTGTACCCAGCTGTTTCCCAGCTCTTTTTATTTTTTTAAATTACGTCTTTTTTTAAGTTTATTTATTTGTTTTGAGAAAAAGAGAGACAGAATCATGAGCAGAGGAGGGGCAGAGAGAGAGGGAGAGAATCTCAACCAGTGCAGAGCTTGACACAGGACTCACTCACATGAACCATGTGATCATGACCTGAGCTGAAATTAAGAGTCAGACACTTAACCGGCTGGGCCACCCACAAGCCTTGTGTTTTTGTGGGAGTTTTAGCCTGGACTCATCACCTATTTCTAGACTCCCTGAGGCGTATTGTGGCCATACCTGGGCTTTGATCATACTCATCACTCGTGTCCGTGGGCGAGGGCTGACAATACAGCATCTCAGATTGCCAGTCTTAGCAGAGACTTGTTTTCTCAGTTCTGGAGGCCCAAAGTCCAAGACTAAGGTCCAGCAGCATTGGCGTCTGGTGGGAACGCTCTATGGCTTGTGGCTGGCCACCTCCTGGCTGTGCTGTCATCAGGCAGACGGAGAGTCAGATTCCCTCCTCTTCTCACAAGAGCACCAGTCATGTTGGGTCAGGGCCTAGCCCGTATGACCTCCATCACCTTAGCCACCTCTTTAAAGGTCCTATCTTCAAATATAGTCCCACTGGGGGCTAGGACTTCAACATTTGAATCTGGGGGGGACACAGACATTTAATCCATAATACTTATTTCCCAGCTTGTGTTCTCCTCCTCTTTGAAACCTCAGAGTGGTGTTTCTGGGCCGCTTCCAGTGGGAGAGAGAGAGGAGCCTCTCATGTCCAGCCACGCTTGGGTGGAGAAGGCCAGAGTGGAGAGGACTGTACTCGTGGGTTGCAAATACAGGGAAAAAAGGCCATAATTTTATCTGCTATCTTACACACACACACACACACACACACACACACACACACGCACTCATATACATATACACACATACACAATACACATATACATAAGTACATATAAATGTATATGTGGGTGCGCATACACACTCATACATATATGTATGCACGTATACATACACACATATGTGTGTGTGTTTATATATTTTCCAGAGCTGGTAGCTGTCTTCTGCTCTTATGCACAATCTGCTCCCCTACTTTGAAATTCTCATTGACCAACCGTGACAAAGCTGTCCCCAGCATTCTGCCTCGGCACTGACGCCCAGCTCTGTGGCATCTGTCAGCCTCCCCCGTGGCTCCTGCCATGAGCAGCCGTCAGGGAGCACGGCTGCTTCCCCCAGCCCACTTTAGACTGAAGTCTGCGGGCGGTGGTCATCTGGGAGGCACAGCGTCCCGACACCCATGTTGGGCGTGGGCTAACAAGCAGCAGTAACACCTCGATGAGCGAGGAGGATTTTCTTCATTCTATGCACATCCCAAATGTCTCAGTTCAAGCAAAATCCTAGCTGGTGTCGAAATTCGCTGGAACAGTTTGGCTCAGTATGAAATGTGTAGGGAAATAGGCTCAAAGAGCGGAGGGTAGTTGCAGTGTCTTCTTCTCACTCTTGTGGAGGTAGACACGAATCTCGTGACCCAGAGTCAGCAGTACCCAGAACTTGACCTCTATTGCCCTAACAGATACATCAGCTCACGTTCCAATAACGCCGATAACAATTACATATTTGTTGAGGTCTTATGCACTGAGCACTTGACATGTATTAGTAACACATACGTCTCCTGGTACATATTTTGCTGTGTACAAGGCATTTTTCTGGATTTCAGAAAGCCCAAAGAAAATCCTTGATTATTAAAGATGCAAATACATTTTCACCATGTAAAATAAATTGTTAGACTCTAAAGCCCCTGCAACCTCATCAGGATTATCCAGAAAATTCAAATCCACAGAACAACCCCATTCTCGATGGTACATTCCATTGGTAAATGTTCGTTACAATAACGCATAGCAGCAAATTGGCCGTCCTTAGACCTTCCTATCACATTAACACTGCAGTATTTTTCCTGTTGGACCTTACTTTGTCCGCACGTGGCCTGTGACCATTTGTGTGTATTTGGAATGGAGTCCAAGTGTCTGTGTGCCACAGGGGAGCCTGGCATGCCTGGCGGTATCCTAAGGGGTGTTTTCCAGGCTCCTGCACGTTCTCCTTGCTAATCTGGGCTGTCTTGAAATCCGGTGGTGATCGTCACTTCTGGCATGGGCTTTTCCTCGTGAATCTGAAGTGAATGTGCAGGCTTTCTGCCATAGAGCAAGGGCCCGGACTGCTTGTTTAAGAATGCAAAAGCTGTTTTTCAAAAGTGTGTGAATAGAGTCCTAAGTGTGGCGGGCTCAACTGGTAAAAAATAAGATTCAGCTCAGCATTTTGGCAGAGCTGATTGTTATGAGGCAGGTTGGTTTGTTTACCTTCCCAGCTAGAAAAGACACATGGAGGGAGGCAGCCAAGAAGAGGAGGGTATAAATGGGGAATAGGGAACAGGGCTTGGCTCCTGTTATATTGACTTTGGCAAAAATGCCACATGAAAAATTATGCCTCAGATAAAAATAAATTATAATCTACAAGTGTTTGAATGAGAAGGGTTCCCTGTGAAAACTTCATAAATGAATACTAATTCAGTTCCCAATTTGTAGCCATGAAACACAACTAGTCATGTTATTCTGTGGTGCTTGCTTTGGAAAAGATTTCATAACCCATGAAACAATTCTTCACAAAGTGCATAAAAGTGTCAGCTTATGTATAATTTATACAGCGAATGTTAGTTACGGTCTGTTTAATAGTATTTAATGCTGTCATCTGACATCACTCTTTCATTTCCCAACTGAAAAAAAAAAATAAAAAGACCACTCAAAAACATTTTATAGAGTAAGAAGTATGCTTATTGAATTTGATAAAAATTGTAGACGATGATAAACAGATTCACTGGGGGAGGTATCTTTAAAAGATTTTTGAAAAGAGTTATTATGGTAAAGCATGTTCAGTATTTACTCTACAGTTATTTTAATCATAATTTCCTTACTGTGTGCGTTATCTAATACGCGGCTAATGTGCCTTAAGCAATTCATTTTGCCGACAGCACAGTAAATTGCCATATAGCCTTGTCCCTTTATTAGTAGCGATGATTAAATCCAATTTTAGTTGTACTTACCACATTCTTTCCACTGCCTACAGGGCATCCCTATGGGGGGGAGAGGAGTTCTGCCTCTATCCTTAATCTTCCCTTCTTTTGGCCAAAAATCTATTCTGTACATTTTCAGTAGGATATACTCTACCTCTGCTTACTCTATTTTCCTAGCACACAGGTTATTTTTGGTGCTGTTTGAGAAAGCAGGTCAAAATGTTTGAAAATTGTTGCATTAAATAAAATATAGCCCATGATCTGTCTTTATGCAGTGAAAGCATTGAATAAAAGAAAATCTACTCTTTACACTGAGCGTGTGTGTGTTGAATCTTATAAGAAACCAAGGATTGACTTCATATATTATGGGACCAGAATATTCTAGTATGTTAACTCTGTGGGTGAATTCTCATAGGGTATGTAACTGTATTATTTAACTGTGCAAAGCAAGTCGGGGTACAATTTGTGTGAAATGTATTATAGAAAATGAAGTTACAAACTCTCATATGTCATGAACCCTGGCACGCATTTCCCGGAATGCCACTGGAAGGGAATCTGTACAATTCAGCTTCAGGTTCCAGGCTCCGAGTTCATGTGCTAGACATGCATGATGTTTCGGAACCTCATTTTATTTGCAGATGGATTTTTTTGGTCTCTGAGTTTGGGCTTGATCCAGGGGCCCTCACCGAGTCTTTTTTTGCAAGGAGGATTTTGCAAGTTTTACCTGAGAGTCATAGGACGCAGGTTCCAGCAGCAAGCTGACAGCTCAGACTGAAAGTCAATCCTGCTGCCCACTGGGAGAGGCCAGGCCCCTGCATCGGTGGGGCAGATGCCTAGGGAAGTGCAGGGTTTGCTTTCTTACCCCAGATTTCGACATCTGGTAGATTGGCTTGTGTGGGTGCTGCTCGAAAAGCCCTCCGCGAAGGTCCTTCTGGAACATCTGGGGGTTGTGGAATGGTACCTTCGGGGTTTTATAAGGGATTTTTCACTATCCTTCCTTGTCCAGTTGTGATGGTGTCCTTGGCATTAGGAAGAAAGGAGACGTACCCAAGCAGTTTACCTCACGACCCAGTTGGCACGCGGCTCTGATTTCCAATGGTGGTACCACATTCCAGGACAGAGAAGACGGTGCTGGAAAGGTCCCCACCTAATCTCACCACCATGCTGCACCGCAACCCCTACAGAGTATCCTGGGCAGGATGGATCCTATTGTGTTGGTTTATCGATGATGCATCTTGGGAAAAGCTGGAGGTGTCCCCAGGTCCGATGAGTCTCTGGCAGCTTTTCACACATGTCCTTTTGTCTATTTTTCTCTCTTTCCTCATCTTCCATCCAGACTGGGCACCTTGCACCGGCCAAGGGCTTCCCAATTCCTGGGGAAGGCTCCCTCTGCCCTATTTCTCACTGTGACGGCTCCCAGCCTCTCCCTCCCTGCCTTCTCCCCGATCCAGATGTTCCACTACTAAATGTCATTCCTTTCGGGTCCTGCTGAGTGCAAATTTGGAAATGTGGGCTAATGGGGGATCCTGAGTTAATAGGTTTCCCCTCCCACATAACACTTCTTGGAGCATTGCAGACATGCTACTTTAGCCTAAAGGAGGAAACTGAAAGGTAGGAATTTCTTGTTCCGTGTCTGGCCTTGAGTCAAGAAGAGATTTTGACAAGGGGGTCTTTCAACCCTTTGGACATAGATGGGGCCACCTGTTTCTGCCGACAGGGCAGGGAGAAGAGGGGGCCCTTCTTCCTCCACTTCCTTCACATGTCTTGCGCTGTGGATGCCAAGTTTGTGTGTGGAAACTTTGGAAAGGCTTCCACTGCCATCTGAGCCTGAGTTCGAGTCCTGCTCCTGGGCGGGTCCGGCTTTGAGACCTGGGGAAGTCTTCCAATGTCTGTCACATCTAACAGTGACAATCCCGCCAACCCCAGCAGGAAGTTGCAGGGGGTAAACTGGGTAATGCAGGGCAAGCACATTCCAGACTATAGACTTGATATGTATGTGGGGTATTATTATGTAGCCTGATCCTCAGGGAGATCCGGAAGACAGAAAATCCAGAAGCAGCCTTAGAAAAAGCCCTCCCGCTGTGGTCTGAAATATCACATGGTGTGTGTTTGTTATGCTCTTGGCTCTGGGTGGGTGGAGGTCTGCCCTGTAGTTGACCAGAAAGCAGTGACATGGATGGACCAGGAGAAAAGACAGCATGGCAGGACATCAGACATGGAAACATGGGTGCCCCTCTGTGTCTAGGGGATGCTGGCGAGGCCAGAAACCCACCTTCAAATCTCCCACTCCTTGGTTTCAAGGCTTCTGTGCTGCCTCCCTTAAAATGCCAAGATAAATTCTCCAGGGGCTGTTGAAACCTTGGGAGGCAATTGAATTCTCTTGGGCAAACTACCCAGAGAATTACCAAATCCACATGATAATTTTAGAGACAGCCTTAAAAAGACCCACCACAGATGATAGCACTTTGTGAGTCTGGAAGCCCTAGCTATCCCCAGTGCCACCTATATTAAGCTGACACTTAATGCACTAACTGGCATCTTCCAATTAAGGTAAATCTAGGTTGTACAGAAAATCCAAGATGGAACTCTGCTTCTTTGCCGTTTTCACATCTCTTCATCCTGAAGCTTAAAGCCTGTGTCCTTCAGGGCGATTGCTTGACTAATTGTGTAGTTATAGCTTAGACCCAATTAATAGTGAAATGGCCTTTTACTGTTAAAATTACACCTTCTCTAGGAGTTGCAAAGGAACAATGGCTCTGGTCGAGTCTGATTGCTATAATATTGATATCCTTCATGAATAGTAAAAAGATTGCCTTTTTTTTTTTTTTTAACCTCCCTTGGTTAAATTGATCCTTTTTCTACAAGGGCTCCTAGAAATGGGTAGCTTATGAAAACAGCTTAAGCAGCGTCTGTCGGGGATAAAACAGAAGAGGAAAGAGATCATTCCTCCTGGAGATGCACAAAACAGCAGGAAATGCTGTGACATACGAGGTTCATAGAAACTTCAAATAGTTCGGCTTCTCTTTACCTGGTCTTAGAAGTTGAAAATGTTGTTTGACACTTGTTTCCTGCCCGTGGTTTTGTAATCCCCCCCGCAAACAAAAGCACATGATGTATTTTGGTGGGGCCCTTCTGCTGTCAGATGTCCAATTTCATGTAGTTTATCCAGAATTTGTTCCTAGCAACAAATTCCTAAGGTAGTAATTCATCTGAAATGAAGCCGACTTCCCGGGCGCCTCCCCAGAGCGTCCCCGGCTCACCCCTGGCCTGCTGGGCAAACCCACTCTGTGTGCCAGGAGGAATACAAGGACATCGAAATTATCTTCCTGACATGGGACTTGAGCGTCGCTTTGGATGGCAGTCTGCAAACTGCATTTATCCAGGAAAAGCAAAAAGGCATCTTGCTCCCAAATGTTGAAAGAGAGACAACTAACAGCGTATTTTTAATTACCCGGATGCTTCAGCACGGAAAGTAGTCAGTTTATAGTTACCTTCAATACGTAGACTACAAATTATTAGTGCATGAAAATGGCATCCAAGTTCTGTTGCTGGGTCTAGTAATTTTGGAGATTTTCCATGCTATTACTGCCTGCTCCATATACCTTTACTGGTTCTTTTTGAAATTAACTTAATGGCACTCTGCAGAAACGGACTACCTACTGAGAGTGAGCGCTCGCCTGCAAAGAGGGACTGAGTCCCCACTGCGAGGCACTGATTTGGCACAAACAGAGAAATGCTTTAGCATTAATTTACTTGAGTATCAAATTATTCAAAATAAATAATTAAAGGCTTTTTAGGAGTCAGAGTCAATATTTGCTTTCAATATTTTGGATCCATTAACACGTATCCCGTATTGAGACGGGCCGGGGCTCTGCCAAGTTTTGCCGCTGCAGCAATATATCCCTAAGCTTGCCACAGGTTTTTCCCTTCAGGCATTCAATGTCGTTTCCCTGTCCCTGAAATTTCTCTGCAGCCCCCATTATGCTTATCTGTGAGCCCATCATTCCCTCCCAGGCCCAGCGCTTTAGCGGTGTCTGATGTCCTTCTCTTTTTACTAGCCTGCAGCCCGCCGCCCGACGGGATTCCTCTGTGGGGACAGGGTCCTTGGGGAGGGAGAGATGTGGGACAAGAGGCTGCATGAGCCCAGGGAGACTAGAAACCACAGCAAGGTTGTGTTAGGAAAAGAGCCCCCAGATGCCGCTCCTAGAGCTGCAGTTTGACCTGGTCGTCGATCAAATCGTAACGCATCTCCACGGTCTTACTCCTGCCCTCGCCGCGGTCATAAGCTCTCCCTTCCTCAAATGCCTTGGGAGTCTGGGCTTGAATTGTTAACTGTTGTTTGCAGCATGGGGACATCTAGTCTCCCAAGTGATAGTACAAGAGGCCACAGAGAAGCTTTGGCCTGGGTTTCCTCAGTACTGAAAGGATGCGGCGATTGTTCAACACAGTGCACTGTGTGTGTGTGCGCGCGTGCACATGCACATGTGCACGTGCACACGTGTGTGGCCTTGCATAGAATGACCATGTGGTCTTACATTATTACTTGGGAAGCCGACATAGGAGAATCGATGGTTTGCGACTGAGTGGCCTCCAAGGGTCGGTGGTTAACCCCTTTTGAGATAGTGTGAACGACAGTAATATGAATATCCCTTTAATTTTGCTCTCCCTCTCCATCCAGAAGCAAGCAAGGACCCACAGACTCATGGGCGGAGGGAGAGCTGTGTTAATTCTCCAAAGGGTCCTCCATTTGCTCTCCTTAAAGACAGGACAGTTGCCACTTGAAAAGGATGACTGTTAATGATCTCTGTTCTCCTAGCCACGCCCCCAGAAACCAAGGGGGCGCTTTGTTCCAGTACAGATTAACGGACACGAGTGGCCCATGCTCAACCGCATGTCAGACACCCCGACTGCTCCCATCTGATGGCGCCATTGAATCTTGTAGATCTGTACTTGGTGTCTCTTCTTGGGGCCGCTCACTGCCCAGGCACCTCTGCTGTCCTGGGATACGTGACCATAAACAGAAGCTCCTTATTGGTGACATCACCATCCTTCATTTTCTTCAGATTTGAGAGGGATGTGGGTGAGAACTTTTGAAGGTTTTATCAATCTTTCCGCTTTCCAAGTATTTTTTTATTCATGGGGAAAATAACACAGTTATATACAGAGTAGATTGGGCCTTTTGGGGTTACGTCTGAAATGCATATTTTCCGCCTATAAGTTCAGCAAATAGCACTGAGCAGCAGTAGTTGGAGAACACAGTCTAAATTCCCCCCTCTTCTCTGAGCAGGAGGAATTTGCCTTCAGATGTTAATCATCTTAGCCGTGGATTTCATTTCTATTACACTACAGTATTAAGACTCTTCTGGAAGCAGAGAAACACACGGTGCTCTTTATCCAAAATGAAGAAGAAAGAAAGTGGGATTCTCCCACTGCAAATCTGGGCTGCGGAAGCTGATTCCATTGTGCTGAATGCCGCCCTCAGCACCACGTGGGCACCCAGAGGTATGCGTGTGTGAGCACCTGTGAGCACAGCTTCTAACACCCTCCACCTGCACCTGTTCACTCACCTATTGCTGGAGCACTGTGACTGTCCTCAGCTACACAGAACGGTATTGAGGATCATGTCAGTAAGAGGCTAGAAAAACAAATTGTGTGTCATGTTTTAATTGCCATGAAAATTGAACCCGCAGCATTGTCAACTGCACACCCTCTTAAATTGCATGTTGGAGAGGAACATTCGTAACTACAAAGAGAGGAGGAGGTGGATAAATCACTCAGACACCAGTCTGTGTCTGGTAATGGAGGTAGAGCCAACGTGGAGTATCAGGACACCGATTTTTGTGGGCTGGCCATGTATCGTACAAAAACAATCTTTGTAATTTAGGTAAGAGCATTGTTGTACATGTTCTTTGGTGAACATATGGATATATTATCTAGGGGTTGAATTGTTAGGTCAAAGACTATGTGAACAGTCAGCCTTGTAAGGCTCTGTTAGGCAGGTTTCCAAGCAGCTTGCCATTCATATTCTCCATTCATATTCTCTCCAGCAGTGGGTAAGAGTTCTGATTGTTCCATACCTTGTTAACACTTGGTATTGGCAGTATTTCACCCCTCCATTCTGGTGGCTGAGTAGTGGTATTTTTTCAAAGTTACAAATAGCAATTCTTTGATGACTGAATATGTTGAATACCATTTAATATGCTTATTAGCCATTACAATCTTTTTCAATGTTTGTTTATTTTTGAGAGAGAGACAGAGTGCAAGAGAGGTGAGGGGAGGGCAGAGAGAGAGAGGGAGACACAGAATCTGAAGTAGACTCCAGACTCTGAGCTGTCCGCACAGAGCCTGATGCAGGGCTTGAACTTGTAAACTGCGACATCATGACCTGAGCTGAAGTCAGACACTCAACCAACTGAGCCACCTGCATGCCCCACTTAAATAACTGTGTATGTTTGTGTTTCTGGATTCTTCATTCTACTCTTGCATCATATGTTTTAGTTATTGACTCAGGAAATACATCTGTATCTCATTAAAGTGTGATACATTTTTAACTTCAAGAGTGTCATTTGCATTTTCATGTAAGTTTTAAAACCAATTCATTAACTTCACCTACAAAAAATATCCTGGGATTTCAAGACTGAGATTTTATGACTCTAGACAACTGACACAATTATACTATAGAGTCTGCTAATCGATGCACATGGTATGTATTTCCATTCATATGAATCTATAACATTACTCAGTAATTTTCTGTTTTCTATGCAGAGATTTTACATCTTTCAGTGCACTTTTTTCCCTAGGTGAATGATTTTTTTATGCTATTATAACTGGTGACAATGCAAAAAGTCATTTTCTAGTTGCTTATTTCTAATGTATACAAGTGGGATTTTGATTTTTGTACATTGACCTTGAATCCAGATGCTTTGATAAATTCACTTCATTAAGCTTAATAATTTATTTGTAAGATTTTCCAGGTACATAATCGTGTCACTGAAAAAATTGTTTTGGTTCTTCCTTTCCAACACTTATGTTTTTATTTTTCTTGCCTTATTACACTACTTAGGATGTCTAGGGCAGTGCTATGATAGTGATAGTAGCAAACACTTTTGTCTTTTTCCCAAATTCAGGGGCAAGTTTCAATATTTCATCAGCAATTATGATCTTTGCTGGTGTGTGTGTGTGCACACACGTGTCTTTTATCAAATTACGTAAGCTCCCTTCTGGTTATAACTCATTATATTTTTATCATGAATGAATGCTTAATTTTATTAAATTCATTTTCTGCGTTGGCTATAATGATTGCATTATTTTTCCTTTATTTTGTCAATGTAGCCAATTATGTTGACTGATTTTATTTTATTTTATTTTATTTTATTTAAAAATTTTTTTAAATGTTTTATTTATTCTTGAGAGAGAGAGAGACAGAGAGCATGACTGGAGGAGGGACAAGTGAGAGAGGGACACAGAATTGGAAACAGGCTCCAGGCTCTGAGCTGTCAGCACAGAGCCCGACACGGGGCTGGAACCCACGAACCGTGAGATCATGACCTGAGCTGAAGTCGGACACTTAACCGACTGCGCCACCCAGGCGCCCTGACTGATTTTAAATATAATACTAACCTTGCATCGTTTAAATAAACCCCATGGAGATGTGATGCAGTTGCTTTTTTCTTTCACAGTGGATTTAGTTTGCTGATATTTTATTTGGTATATTTACATCTATGTTAATGAGAGAGATAGGTCTCTAATTGTTTTTTTTCATAATGTCTTTTGTCAGACTTTGATGTCAAGATTATATTGGCTTCAAGAAACAAGCTGAGGAAGTGGTTTCTCTTTTGCTAATCTTTGAAAAATTTGTGTAGGGGAGATTGGGTGGCTCAGTCGGTTAAGGGTCTGTCTGTGGCTCAGGTCCTGATCTCATGGCTTGTGAGCTTGAGCCCCATGTTGGGCTCTCTGCTGATGGTGCAGAGCCTGCTTTGGATTCTCTGTCTCCCTCTTTCTCTCTTTGTCCCTCTGTTCCTTGCATGCACTCTCTCTCTCTCTCAAAAATAAATTAATAAACATTTTTAATAAAAGGTTTGTGTAAGACTGGCACGATTTCTTTCTTAAAGGCTTGGAAGAATTCATCAGGCAGGTCACGTGGACATCGAGTTTTCCTTGTGGCATCTCTCCGAGATACAGACTTACTTTCTTTAATATCCCTATAACTTTTTGGATTTTATATTTTTTACTTTATCAGTTCTGTATGTTTCAATAGCATTTTCCATTTCACCTGAATTCTCCAAATGTATTCATAGGAAGCTGTTCAAACTATCATCCATTTAACTATCTTTTTAATGTCTTACATACTTATACAGATGGCCTTTTGTTTCTCTCACTCTTCCTGGTTCCCATATTTCTGCCCCCTCCTGCCCCCCCCCCCCACCCCGTGCTTGGTTCAGTCTCACTGGACCCATTGATATATTTTGTTAGACTTTTCAAAAAGCCAACAGTAGGCTGTTTATTTTCAGCTATATTTCTTTTTCTATTTTGCTGGTTTATGCTTTTATCTTCACTCTTCTCTCTTCTGTTCCTACCTCTAATTTGATATTAAATCCATAAGGCCTGTTATGCAGTTAATTTCTTTGTGCTCAATTTCCTTTTTATTTTAGGTTCTTAATATGGGTATTTAGGTCATCAGTTCTCAAATTGTCTTCTATGAACCCTGGAGGTATCCAAGGAATTTAGGGGCTCCACAAGTTCAAAAATATTTCCATAATAATACTAAAACAACAGGATACAGTATTTATTACCTTTTTTACTGTATTGTCATTTATGCTAAATGGTGTAAAAGCAAGGATGAGCAAAACTGGTGTTGCCCTAGCTTGAATTAGGGTAGTAGCACTACACTGTGCAAGCGGTCATTATATTCCTGAATGCCACATACTTGCCCACAAAATGCTAGTTTCACTTAAAAATGTGTGATGAGTGGTCAAAAACATTAATTTTATTTTTCTTTTAATATTCTGGAAGGCAAATAGGAAGTGAGAATAAAGCATTTCTGCTGAATACTCCAGTCCAGAGAGGGACTCAGAGAAGTTGTGTCGTGATTGAGATGCAAAGTGAACCAGCCACTTTCTTTTTGGTGGCTTACTATTTTTGCTTGAAAAAAGAACTGACGAGTGTGATTGTTCCAACTTGGATATTTGGCAGACATTTTTTTTTTTTAAAAGAAGAGTCCAAGGAGCCTGTCCTTCCAAGGATAATAACTGAGATTATTTATCGCCAACGATAAAATTCAAGCTTTAAGCAAAAGTGAAAACCTTGGAAGGCTTACAACCCATCAGTTATTTGCCTGGAAGTGTGGGTTTTCCTTCGTTGGCAGGAATGTAGGTGCCCAAACTGGAACAGTCCCAGGCAAACTGGGATGGTTGGTGTTACTGAGAAATTTATAGGTTCCCAATACTTCAAGACTTCTGTGACGAGATAGGTAGAAATATTAATGAACATAATTTGAAAAATATTGTGTGAAGACGTGTGTCACTATTCGGCATATCTGCATCATTCAGCAAACCAATGTTTTTCAAGTGACCGTTCTATAATGTTACAAAATCATATCTGAACAAAAGGTCCATTCAATGTGTAAGATGAACCAATGTGTTTTAATGTAACAGAGTATGGAAATGTATGCATATGGGTAAGCATTTCACATCGCAATTAGCCTTTATGAAAGTACACCTGGAAAATTGTGGTGTATTATCAAAGAAGACCATTCACAAAGATCTGACAATGTTATTAAAATAATCTTCTTTCTCGGGGTGCCTGGGTGGCTCAGTCGGTTGAGCGTCTGACTCTTGATTTCGGCTTAGGTCATGATCTCACTTTTCGTGGGTTCGAGTCCCACATCGGGCTCTGTGCTGACAGTGCAGAACCTGCTTGGGAATTCTCTCTCTCTCTCTCTCTCTCAAAATAAATAAATAAACTTAAAAAAAATCCTTTTTTCTAAGTACATATCTGTGTGAAGTTGAATTTCTTTATACACTTTAATCAAAACAAAATATCATAACATTGAATGCAGCTGCAAATAAGAGAATCCAGCTGTCTTCCGTTAAGCCAGACATTACAGAAATTTCAAAAAATGTAAAACAGTGCCAACCTTTTCACCAAATATTTTGCTTTAGAGAATATAATTTTTTTTTCTAAAATGATGTTATCTGTGTTAACATGTAATAGATTTGTTATGGTTATTTTAAAATGAATTAATAAATATTTTAAAAGTGTATCAATTTTCATTTAGGATACAGTAAATATCGATGAGTATTACCCACATAAACAAAAATTGTTTCGGATCCTCAATAGTTTTTAAGACTACAAAGGCGGCCTGAGACCAAAAACTTTAAGTGGCTTCGACTCAGACCGTTTTCCAGGTTTTTCATATTTTCCAATATATGAATTCAAGGCTAGTGCTGTAATTGCAAATATTAGTATACCTTTTCATCATTATTCTGTCCAAAATATTTTCTAATTTCCATCAGGATTTCTTCTTTACTGTGTGTTATTTAGAACTGTATTGCTTAGTTTCCAAATGATTAGGAAGATATTTCCTGTTATCTTTTTGTTACTGATTTCTAGCCCAATCTTACTTGAGTCATCGAACATATTTTCTGTGATTCCAGTCCTCTGAAATTTATTGA
Organism: Acinonyx jubatus; assembly: GCF_027475565.1. Lineage (NCBI taxonomy): Eukaryota > Metazoa > Chordata > Mammalia > Carnivora > Felidae > Acinonyx > Acinonyx jubatus. The sequence continues at coordinate 82,335,537 of NC_069393.1, read as the reverse complement.
CTTTTGCCTTATGATTCAACACATATCTGTTTTAAGAAATGTTTTGTGTGTGCTCACAGAAAAAATGTATCCTGCAGGTGTTGGGCTGGGATTCTCTATATGTCAAACAGATCAAATCTGTTAATTAAGGCTTTTAAACCCTCCATAAACGTACTCATTTTAATTTTTTCTGTTTATTTGATCTTCTTTCAAAAGGAGGGTGTGTAAACACCGAAGCAAATTTGGGTCTTTCTATGGTTTTACTTTTACTTCTGTCTGGTTTGCTTTACCTATTTTGAGGCCATCTTATTAGGTGAAACAAATTTAGAATCGTTTTTCTTACTGTTGAATGGTCTCTTTAATTATTATGCCATGGCTCTTTATTTCTAATAGTACATTTTGTCTTAAAGCTTACTTTGCCTGAAACGAAAACAAGTCCATGCGACTTTTTTGAGCTGAGCTTTGCATGGGATGGGTCTCTCTTTTCACTTTTACTCTCAACTGTGTCCTTGTAAATAAAACAGATGGCGTTTAGGATATGTGTAAGCAGCATGTAGTTAGGCTTTTTAAATCTTACCTTAAAAGTAGCACTGGCCTTTTAATTGGTGTATTTATTCTAATTAATGTAAACTTTGGCAGGGATTGTAGTTAACCTCTTATTTTTTGTCTTTGTTTGTTTGATCCTCTTTTCCCCTCTCCTCAAGTCCATTCATTTAATGAGATTTCATTTCACTCACACCTTCTATCAGCTTGTTAGATCTACATTCTTTCCTTTTTCTCTGAATGGTTCTTTTGCAGATTATTAGTGGGTCTAAGTGACTTGCCCATTCTTGACTAATTAGACTCAACCTCAAATTAATTCTTTTACTATTTTTCCAACAACGCAAAGACCTCGTAATACTTTAAACACATTTACGCTAGTGTTGTTTTGTATTTTAATTCTGTGTATGCTAAGGTGCCTTCCACACATTATTGTTATTTGAATTGCTATGCCCTCAGTTTTACCTCCACTTTAACCTTATCTGAAGGTCTTCGCTTCTTCCTGCATTACTGTGAACCTACTTATGGCCATTTCCCTTTTGCCTGGATAATTTGTTGTAATATTTATTTTTGTGCAGGTCTAGCGGAAATAAATATTCTCATTTTCCAAGCTTCATACATGCTTCATTTTCAAAGCGTATTTCAATGAGCAAAAATTCCTAAGTTACTTATTTTCTTCCAGCATTTTAAAGATTTCTTTCCATTGTCTTTTGGCTTCCTGTATTTCTTTTGAAAGGGTAGCTGTCCATCTTATTGTTGTACCTTTTTCTTTTTTCTTTGGCCACTTCTGCTTTTAAGAGTTTTTTTTTTTCTTTATTTTTGTCTTATTTTCAGTTTTAGTATGAAGTGGTCTTCACCAGTTCGTAGAATGCCTTGAACTTCTTCCGTCAGAGTGGGAAAATTCTCACCTGACATCTCTTTAAATGATGCTTTTATCCTGACCTTTCCAATTACCGAATGTTAGACCTTTCTACCCCATCCCATATAACTCTAACGCTATTGCCTGTTTTTCCTTTCCCCCCTCGATTTTGGATACCTCATATTGATCTGTTTATCGGTTCTTTTATCCTCCTTTGTGCTACGTCTAATCGTCAGATAAATCAGTTGAATTCCTAAGTTTCATATTTTATTCTTTACTCTGATTCTTTCTTATGCATTCCATTTTGCTGATGCAATTCTTTATTTTTCATTTACTCTCTTAAACATGTTCATCGTAATCCAAGTTCGCATCTGATTACCCCAATGCCCGCATCGCCTGTGAGCCCGTTCATCTTATCCATTTTTCTCTCTTGATTTTTGATGATTTATTCCTATTACATGTCTTTTCTGATAATTTCTTTTTAACTTTTTTTTTTTTTTAACATTTATTTACTATTGAGAGACAGAGACAGACAGAACATGAGCAGGGGAGGGGCAGAGAGAGAGGGAGACACAGAATCCGAAGCAGGCTCCAGACTCTGTCTGAGCTGTCAGCACAGAGCCCGACTTGGGGCTTGAACCCACGAACTGTGCAATCATGACCCAAACCGAAGTTGGACGCTCAACCGACTGAGCCACCCAGGCGCCCCTGATAATTTCTTAATTAAATGCCAACACTTCATATACAAATCATGAAGGCAGAGGATGGTGTGATCACTTTCTTCTTGAAGGAGCAGAGTGCGGAAAGATTATCTTGACCTTATCTAGCTCAGACTGTATCTGAGCTGTTGCCCTTCCAGAATCTCACTGAGAACCTGCAGAACCCACCAGGCCCCTCCCCCCAAACTTCAACTTTGGTCTCTCCAGAACTGTGAGTCTGCCCAAACCCCTGCTTGGCTGTTAAGCCTCTTAACACCTGCTTTCCTCTTGGTTCCTCCTCCTTTGCCCCGTGTCTGTCTTTACCGCTAAGTATTGACAAATGCTCTGGGCGGGGGGGGGCGGGGGGGGGGCGGGGGGGGAATCAGGTACAGAAGATCAGGTTTCCTTCTCTGGGGTCCCCCTTACACTGGAATCTCAGTCCCTTACTTTCTGACTGCACTACACTCCAGTTGTCTTCTCTGCCCATTGAGGCTTTTCTGGGCTACCATTTTCTCCTTGAAGTCTACTTCCTATGCTGTAAACTGGTGAATAACCCGGTTGGGGGAAAAAGCAACAGCGGACGGACAGCTCACCCCAGTGCCTTCCCCTTCCCTCTGAGATCGCGTACCCTCAAATCTTTGCTGTATTGATTGGCTTCGGATGTTTTCAAACAGATTTTTTTTCTATCCAGCCTTTACAGTCGTTCTCAAGGGTAGGGTCATGTCACTGCTGCAGGCTGCCCTGTCCAAGCCAGGGATGTTCACTTCTTTACACAGGTTTCCCTAAAACCCCTTCAAATTTTGCTTCGGAGTCAATCCTAGGGGCTACCGCTGGCTTGGAATGTTCCTGGGGGAGGATGAGCTAGATTTGCTCTGCGGCTTGATATTTGAGAAGGGGTCATCTCCTGTTTGTTTTCCTGTGGATTTTGTTTTGCTGATTGAAATATCCTTTGATACCCTTAAAATGCCAAGGTGGGGGCTACAGTCATTCCTCAAACAGGGGCCGGGGGTGTGAGCATCACAGCCTCTTTCTCAGATGGAGAAAGACGAATTGCAAGCATTTTCTCGCGGGAGGACTGGCTTTTGAGGTACCGGGGCCCCCAGTCTTGGCTCTGGTTAAGGTGAACGTTTGGCAGGTTTGCCTACCAAATGTGCACCGGTCTTCACAGCAGGCTGGAAAACCCATGTCCCCCTACTATCGGCCAACCTGCATTCCGGGCTGCTTCTTGGGTAGACCCCTGCGCTTTCTGCTACCATGTGGGAGAAAAAGGACAGCAGCCTCCTCAGGTTCTGGTTTTGGGCCTGTCTGAGAGGCCCAGCTTGGTTTTAACCGTGCAGCATGTCAGTGATCTGCCCTGGGTTTTAACTGTCAAAACAAACCAGTTCTGGGTCATTACCCCATGGTGCCAGCCAACATTGCGATCCTGGCTGTTTCTCCCCATCTCCCTGGCTCCCACACAAATAGGCCCCAGATCTTCGCTTCTGTGTGACCCTGGGCATTTTAAAGCCTGCGTTTACTTTCACCAGCCAAAGTTACCATAATAACAAAGCCCTGTGCTTATTTTCCAGCTTTGTCTGTTCTTTCTCTGGCTCGAAGGCTGGACTGCGGTTGGCTTCCTTCCATGGCCTTCTTTTATCTTGTGTTCCTGGCACCAAGTGCTGGAACAAAGCTGAAGTTGCCACTTCAACTTGGGAAGCTAAGAGGTCTGAAATGAGGACCGGTTCCCTTAGAAAATGTCGAGTTTGCCTTGTTTACAACCTGAAGTCCCTGATTAACGGGGCTTTAAGCTCATGGCATCGTCAGGCAGGGCCTCTGACATTTTCTCTGCTGTGGACACCTTTAGCATTTGGCACGGCTTCAGGACCCCCTTCTCAGAATGGTCTTTTCAATCCATGAAATGAAACCAAACATTGAAAATAGTTATCAGATATTGAAAAAAAAATGAATCAGTGGCATGGACTGTGTGATAAACTTGTGGTATGTGCTTCTTCAGTGCATTTGCCAACTAGTTCTAACGGTGGGCTTTCGAGGAGCTGAGAAACACTGATTTGTCGTGGCACATTGTCGTTACTGCAGGTATCTCAAATACCTTTCCATTTTCGTCACCATTGTGCGCGGGACCGTGGCTTTTTTGCCCACATTCAGATGAAAGAACATGCCACATCCCAATGCTTTTTCCCGTCCAAGCTCGCGAACCCCTGATTCTGTCCAGACTAACCCCCGGGGTGAAGGTCGCTGTGTGTCCGAGGCCTCAGGAGGGACCGTGCACATCTGCACACAGAGTGTGGGCGTGCCAGGCCGTGTGCATGGCATGTCAACCTGCAGCTGGCCTCCTTCCTCATGAGCCCGCGGAGCACCTGCGTCCACTCAGACTTTCCCAGGCACCTACTCCTTCCTGCCCCGTGCTTGTTGGTTCCCACCACCGGGTGTCTCGGGGCCCTCGGGTCCCTGCAGCCGTGCACAGGGGGGCAAGAGGTTCTGTCTGAGCCACTGCCTAAGTGTCGCTGGGGTCCCATCCATCACGACCGCTGTCCCTCAAGAGCAGCAGTGTCAGCCTGAGGAAGGTAGTTACACTGTTTCGTTCCAGTGATCGCGTCTCGTTTCCTCTTGTGTGCACACAGAGACACGTGAAGCACACAGACACACACAGAGAAACATGTAGACGCACACACACATACAAATGCACATATGCAGACGCGCACAGAGATATGCAGACACACATACATACAGAGACATACACACACAGACCACTGTCCCCCCCCCCACACACACACATGTGCACATGCAAGAACAAGCGGGGACTGAAGGGAGGCCGCAGATACACGGACTCAGTCTAAGCCCTGCTCACAGCTGGAAGGTCACCTTGAGACGGGGCTGCAGAAGTGGACTGTTAAGACACACGGGCCAGCCGCTCAACAGAGTGTCAGCATCTGGCCAGGACACAAACGCAGGTCTTTCTGGGAAAGCCTTGAGATCTTTGAGGCAAGCAGCCTGAGTGTTTCGGGGATCGTAGGCCTCCAGGGTGTGGGCTGGAACTCACTCAGTAGACATGAAGCCTAGGATGGTGAAGGCCTGCTGGTCCAGGACAGTCAGCACAGCCAGGGGGGCTGGGAGTGGTGGAAGGTGACACCAGAGCAGTGGGGGCCCAAGCTGTGAGCCAATGCAGGCTGGGGGACAGGCGGTGGGAGGGTGGGTCACCACGATCCTCGTAATAAGGGAAGGGTGTCATTTGGCCAGTAGTTCCTTATTTCTCTCTCTCTCTCTTTTTTTTTTTGTCATGAAAAAGGCCACTTGCAACAACAGTAAAGAAAATTAAAACAATACCACCAGCAGCAGCAGCAAAATTGATGTCCTTACCACCCAAGCCCACCCCTAACATTGTGGGGTCCAGAGCAAGAGGACGTATGGACACCACAGGCCAGACAGCTGACTACGGAAGGGTTACAGATCAAACTAACCACACTGCTAGACAAGGTATCACTGCTCCTTCCTCGTGATGAGTATGCCTCCTTCGCTCGCCGGAAGGCCACGCTGGAGTTTGGACACGGTGGGCTTCTTGGCACTCCATGCCTGGGGCAGGCAGGCGGGACAGCTGGCTTCTGGCCTGTAGGCCACACCGTCCTGTTTCCACCTCAGACTACATCTTGCACTGAAAGGACCTCACACACAAGCTCTGCCCCCTCACACACATCAACGCTGTCCTGGGCCACACTTCATAACTCTGAGTGGACATGCATTCAATGGAGCCACAGCATGGGCTGCGCCATATTGGCAGGAAGTCTTTGGGTCAGGCAGGGGCCCCGAGCTCCGGGTGGCTTACACCCCGGGGTCCTCATGACTTTGTCCATCGCCAGGTAGGCATTCGGGGTGTGGGACAGGAGCTCCTCTCTCCCCATCTGGGGAGGTACTGGCATCACACAGCTCAACTAAGCTCATTTTGTACCAACCTCCAACCCTATTCCACACACACAAGCTTGACACTGGTATATATGCCAGCTGGATTATTTCCTCTCTTTCTGTTGTAGCACAAGTATTTTCCTTGTATCTACGTAGTCTTCATAGTTAAAATATTTTATTTTTTTATTACCCTAGAAGTATATAATCATTGCAGATAAATAAGAAAATACAGAGAATTATGAATAAAAGAATCGCCGTGTATTCCCAGAACTCGTGGATAGGTGCTATTAACATTTTGTGTATTTCCCTTCAGAATGTTTATGATACATATTCATATATATTTTTCTTTTCAAAAATAGGATTTTCCTGTAATTGTTGTTTTGTAGCCTGCTTTTTCTGCATTTACTGTATCTCAAATCTCCCCAGGTGAATACATGTATTTCTCCAACATTTTCCTTAATGGCACCCAGTATTTCACGGTATGGCTAAAACAAGAACAACACTATGATAGTGATATAACACAAACCATCTCCATTCCAGACTCCGGACTGAGCCTCCAGAGTATTTCTGAGAGGTAAATATTGCTGTGCTCCCTGTAGGCTGCTCAGGCTTCTGTGGCCCCCAAATTTAGATTATTTCCAAGTTTCTGATATTATAAATAATACTGTGTTGAACTTGATGGTGCTTGTCACTGTTTTTCTTCAGAAAAATTCCTAAAAATGAAACTGCAGGATCATAGACTATACATTTAAAAAAAAAAATTCAATGTTTATTTTATATTTGAGAAGCAGACAGAGTGTAAGCAGGGGAGGGGTAGAGAGAGGGGGACAAAGAGTCCAAAGCAGGCTCCAGGCTCTGAGCTGTCAGCACAGAGCCTGATGCGAGGCTCAAACCCACAAACTTTGAGATCATGACCGGAGCTGAAGTCAGATGCTAAACCGACTGAGACACTCAGGTGCCCCTGTACATGTTTTTATCTTTTTTTTTTTTAAGTTTATTTATATATTTTGAGAGAGAGAGCTAGCATGGGGGGGGGGGCAGAGAGAGAGAGATAGAGAGAGAGAATCCCAAGCAGGCTCCGCACTGTCAGCACAGAGCCCAATGCCAGGCTTAATCCCGCGAACTGTGATATCATGACCTGAGCCGAAATCGAGACTCACACGCTCAGCCAACTGAGCCACCCAGGTTCCCCAGACTATACACATTTTAAGTAAACTTTATCCACGTTGCCAACATTCCCTCTAGAGAGCTTTTACCCAGAGTTTTGTCCAGTGACATATGAGAATTCCCCCCTCTTCTATCAGGTTAATGCAGACCCTGACATGATCATTAAAAAGCAAAGTGAACACACATAACCCTAACGACAAGAAGGACACAATGGGAGCTCTGGCCAGTGGATCCCTGAGGCCGTGGGCACACTGGCATGGGCACTCTTGCTCGCTCCTCCGTAAGTATGTTAGCTGTTTCTACTTCTCCTTTGAATCATCTTGCTATGTTCTTCACCGATTTTTCCATTTATCTCTTTCTTAATGATTCACAAGTGCTCCTTTTTTTATCTTGATGACAATAACCACGGGCCAGGCACATATGTAGCAAACATTTTCCCTCAGTTGGTTTCCATTTTAATTTTTTGTTAGGCATTTCCTCTTTGAGCAGCTCTTTTCATTTTTGTTCAAACTTCCAGCAACTTCTTCTGTTTTCTTACTTAGGTCCTCGTGCTTGGGAAGACTTTTCTCACACTAACTTTATACATTTTTCAAACATCACGTATATTTATTACTTGTCCTTACATGTTAGTTTCCATTGGCTTGTTTACTTCATTTGGAGAGTATATGCTGTGGGATATGAGTAAGGATCCAGCTTTGTTTTTTAGAACCGAGTTAACTAATGATTTAGCACCATGCATCAGATAATGTATCCCTCCTGTGTACATTTGAAATAACTCTGCTGTCTTCTGTATCTCAGGGCTTGCATTTTTGGTCTAAATTCTTTGTCTTTGGTCATAATGGTCATCTGGATTTTCTCGGGTCACAAGTTTTGCTGCATGTGACACGCATCATAGTATATGTTCATACGTGAAAGTGAGAATTCTTCCAATTGTTCTTCTTATTTGTTCAGAGCTTTCTGGTTTTGGGGAGAGGGTTCTTGAAGATGAAATATAGTATTTGCTTTTATCAGCTGCATATTTATTAATGAATGCCTCAGCTTTTTAAGGCAATGGCTTATGATAGCTTTAGCGTCTCTAGATTTTTCCAGAAGGAAGATCTTTTAACAGACAACTTTTGCTTTTGTGGAATTTGTGGAAATTTGCTCCTTCTTTCCTTCATATGAAGATGTCAAGCCAAAACTTTCTCCTTTTGTCCATCCGTGAAAATTGCCTTTGGCTACCCCCAACTTTGTCGTTGTCAACTTTGGTCTCTGGGTGCAGTTTTGACTTCCTAGCCTTTCCACAACTTTAAATTGTAGCTAAACCCACTTGAACCCAGGTTCTGTCCGAGCCCGTCAGTGGCTGAGCTTGTTTTGTGTTTTATGTGTAGATCAGCAAGCCGTTAACATCTGCCACATCATTGTACAGGAGCCGGAAGGCGTATGCAACTCTGGGCCAGGGCCCTCTAGCACATCGTGTCCTGTGTAACTTCTGGCAGTACGATCTTCACATCTCCGTGTTCGCTTAATAAAAGCGTACCGAGGATTCGTTGAAAACGAGAGGGCACAGAAAAAAAGAACACTCAAACTCTGCCTGTCCTGTGATGCTTCCTAGCTTCAAAACAAGCAGGAAATAAACTTCATATTTGAACTCAGAATGATCTGGGGCAGCAAGGGGAGGTGGAAAAGTCTAGTATCAGAAGGAACGACGAGGCCAGTGGTACGAGAACTAAGCCCCGTTCTCTCACTGTGGGCGGCGCTGTCCTTGACTGTTGGGGGGCACCACCCAGCTCCCCTCCGTCCCCTCCAGCGGTCACGGCCTCAGGCTGCATGGCTTCTAGTGCAGGTGCAGCTCAAGACCCAGCCCGAAGCCGGGCTCCCCCCGTGTGGTCCCTGAATGGACTGGAGGGTGGGGGTGGAGGCCTGCTGCATGATGACATTTTCCTGGCTTCATCAGCGGGCTTGGGTGCAGGATGGAGAAGTGTGAACCTCACCCTCAGCATGGAACGGCCTTGGCCCCACTGCGCATAATGCCGAGCGCTCGGATCCCAGATGTTTGGAACAATCCGCCATGCCCCTGGGTAATTGGGTCCATTTCAGCACGCCTGGCTCTGGCTGGTTTCAGAGAAGAATTGTTCCGTTTTCCTACTGTTTTGCAAATGCATGAAAATGGCTAAAAATTTTGGTCACCCTGTGAGTCCTTTTATTACAACTGGAAAGTAAGAAGGGGTGTTTTGAGTTCAAACAAATAGCGTTGCAGGCACAATACGTTACATTAAGAAGGGGCTAATTTTGTATTATTAAATATAATCAGAAACACAACGTGAGGTTTGTCATGTTGACATGGTGTGCCAGGTACCTTAACACAGCTCAGCAGGCTGCCTTGTTTGCACACTGCTTAAACTTTCTCATCGATGAGTTTTTGCATGATAACCAGAATATTAAAAATACATGAAAAGTGGCCTTCGCACTTCTCAGCAACTGCAAGCCTGGGTTACTGGAAGGCAGCTCCCCTCCCTCCCCCCCCCCCCCCCAGGCAGAACTGCAGGCTGCAAAGCCTCAATGGTCACCCGGGGGGGGGTCTCCTGGATCTGGGCTGAGCTGCAAGCTTGCTTGTTGCCTCCTGGTGCCGGCCCCAGCCTCCCACACAGCAGCCTCGTCAGCATCCATCAGTGCTATTAGGCACAGTGGAGGGGACACATGCTTTGATCCTAACGGCGTTCCTTGGGCGGCAAATCTGTAACTGCCTCTCACTAGCTCCCCGCCACAACCCAGGCTAGCCATATTCTCAACATTCTCTCTTCTCTCTCTACCACAACACTTTGGAAGGTTCTGGAAGGTTCCAAGGAGACTGAGGTAGGTGACTACACAGGTAGATTTTTCTTCTACAAAGAATAGGGTTCTTTTGGAAAAAGAAGACCAAAGCGACAGAAGGAAGATATTTGGCTGTCAGGCAAAATGCGTCCACAGGTGCCCTGCCATGCCGGGTGTTAACCCTTTAGTTACTAAATGTGAGGGAATCCAATCCAATGGAAGGGGACAGGTTACATGGCAGTGGTGGGAGGTGGGGCAGGAGAGAACATGGCTACTTACCAAGTTCTGTGGAACTATTTTAATACCGTAACAGTGATAACAGTCCTGCTGAAGCTGGATGCCAGCCTTGGTTCACCAATCTCACGAACTTGTTCCTACATTTGATATCACCATTAATACTGTTTCCATTTATTACCTTATTAATTTAAATAAATACATGTAATCCTCTCTATTTGTTTCTGTGATTTTGAGCAATGCCTCTTGACTGACTTATGAAATGAATATATTAGGACACAAATGTCTCTGTTTTTTTTTTTTTCCAATGCATTATTTGAGGTAGAAGAAACTGTCAGGTAAGTTTTCCTCTAGATAAATTCAAACACCACAGAAATTATTCCTCCAGCAGGCGTAAGGACAAAAAGGCTCTGATGTTGGCCAAGATCCCAATAATATGGCTCCTGCCCTGCGGTGCTCAAGGGGCCCCATGGACCAATGCAGAAATTATCCAGCCTCAAGTCTTAGCTGGTATTCCTGCCCCTTGGGAGATCTGTCGGATGACAATGACTAGTCAGGTACAGCCTGACTGGAGCAGCAGTCTGACTGCAGGACAGGAGGAAGAAACGGATGGGCCAAGACTAGTGAGCAGCTCAACCCACAATGAGATTTTAAATCTCATTGTCCCTTGGTCCAAGACGAGAAGGGAGAGTTACTGGGCACTCACGGACCAGCAAGGTGATTAGGTACAGGTGCAGAACGAGGACGGACCAGGCCCTCCACCACCATCCCGGCAATGCAGGACCACACACCCATTTCTCCTGTCTTTGAGCTGAGCCCATAGAGCCCTAGCTGGAAATGGACATCCTGTGAATGGGGCTGAGGTTTCCTGATATTCTCACTCCATGAAGGGCACCATGCTGTATTTTTTTCATGATCATCTGTGCAAAGATTTGTTTCAACAGGAGTTGGTGTATGGGAGATGAGATAATTTAAGACTATTCCCTGTGGTGGTGATAGAAACAACAGGGACCAGCAGTCATTGCTTTGGGATTTATTTATATCTCTGAAAATTCCAGACATTTAAGGCAAATTACAGAAAAAAATGCCCAGGTTGTAGATAATTTTTCTAGGTACAGAGAGTGCTCAGATTCTGGATTTATACTCTGGTAGGCAGAATTCTAAGCTGCCCCCCCCCAAGTTCCAACCCCCCCCTCCCCAGGAAACTCTCCTCCCTGAATATGGACAGGGTCTGTAGACATGATGGGAAGTCACTTCCATGACTGGATTAGTCTCTGGTGAAGGTGAAGGGTCCCTGCAAATGTAATCAAGGCTCAGATCAGCTTGACCTTGAATGAATCCAAGAGTTTCCCTTGAGTGAGCCTGAGATATCCAATGAAAGCCCTTAAAATAGGGACTGGGACCTTCCTGCTGCCTTTGAGGAGTGAGCTGCCATGATAGAGGGTCCCTGAGAAGGTCGTTGTGGGGTGGGGTCAGGGTGGGGGCTCTGTGACTTGAGAACAGCCCGTGGCTGACAGCCAACCAGCAAGTGGGGACCCTAGTCCTATAAGCATGGGGAACAGAATTCTGGCAACAACCATATGCAACTATGCTGATACCTTGATCGCACCCCAAGGCCCTGAGCCAAGGCCTCAGCTAAACCATGGCTGGACTCCTAACCCACAGAAACAGTGTGGTCACGAAAGGATGTTCTTTTAAGTGGCTAACTTTGTGTTATGTAGCAATGGGAAATAGCCTACTTACGAAATAGCGTATATGTGGAAATCAACCTGTGCATTGATAGGATGGTTGTATTGTACTGGGCCTGACAGACATAGGGCTCTGTGAACTTCATCCCAGCAAAGGGACAAGGGTCACATGGCCCTGTGTTCACATCTGTCAGGGTCAGTGAACTAAGTTGCCATGAAGAGGAGGAGAGATGTCGAGGAAAACCAGAGGTGACTCACACTAAAAAATGCTGCAGCATCCCAGAAGCGTCTCTAATGAGACTTTCACCAGGAAAAACTTCCCATTTTTAAATAATATGGTCTTGATTGCCCATTTCCATTCATCATGACAAAATTTTCCTCTGCCAAAACAAAGAACAAATGCAGTCTTTACAATATAAAAATCGTTTCTTTTTTTCTTTAATTTTATTTCAGCCAAGCCAGGGGTCTCACAGTCCCTGCACTTATAATAAGATCCCAGATTTCAAACGAAAGCTGGTTATTGATGGCCTACTTTTTTCAACATGGTACCATGTCAATAAATTGGAGAATATTTTAGTTTGTTAGATTTCCCCAAGCATTCCGGAGAAATCCTTAGACAATTTGCCATATAAACTGAGTTAATTGCTTTATAGAGCAAAGCTATATCAACTATTTAGATATACCATATGACAGACATTCATAAATACAAGACAGACATATTTGTCAATAAAGTGATGTATACGATAATTATTTTTATTATGTGAATTTCCACGTTGAAATCAAGATACTAATGACTGGCATGGCCTCAACTAGTTGTCAGAGTAACAAGAAGGGAAAACTCTGGGTTGTTTTCTGATTTTCCTCCGTTCTTCCTCACGCTTGGAATGTAAATCTCAGGGCGCCATAAAATTGAATAAAAAAATGTAAGTTTAAATTATTTTTATTTTAAGTCGGGTAGGAGCATAATAGAAAAAGATCATCAAAACAATGAGAAGAAATAATTGTTAATTTCTACAGTACCTTGAAACAGAAGCCCAAGAGAATAAATGGAATAAGGATACTATTAAAATTTCCTCTTTTATTATATCTTCCCTGCCAGAGTAATTGTTGCTGTGTCCAATATATGCAGGGGACAATTTACTAGCTGTTTTCTATTAGTTTTTAACATTAACATATACAGAAATAAAATGAATACCAAGCTTTCTTTGCTTAATTAAATGACTGACAAGGCACAGATGTTGCCCGACTAACTCTTCTACATAATGTCTGAAAGCAGGGGAACCAAATAGCAGTACCATAAGCAATGCAAACTTCCTCCTTTATTAAGTGAATATTGATGCAGTATTATGGAATATTTTCCAGGCCACCACATAAGATGGGGCATGTGGTTCTTTTTCTGCAAGAATTATATATTAGTATTCAGATAGAAAAAAATTCCTAATATATCATTTACACACCGGATTAAAGGTTTTCATAGACTTTTTTTTTTTTTCTCTGAAATCATTGCTCCTCGCAGGTGTTCATCAGTGTAGACGTTCCTAATGGCACAAGGGCACAGAATAAGATACAGGGGATTACTGGGAACACACTGGCTTGTTCCAAACCCTGGATTTTCTTCACGACTTTTCTAGAAATAGAAAATTGACCTCATTTGGATCTTAAGGTGTATTCAAGGCTGGATCGGCTCAGTCAGACATGTTAACCAGATGTGATAAATGCTAACCCAAAATAAGATTAATAATAGTGTCCTTTTTTCTGAGAGCAGGCTGTGCTCACAGCACAGAGCAGACTATGTGCTATTTTCTCTCCTCTCTCCATCGGTGTGTCTGTCTTTCCCTACACACACACCTGTGTAAGTGTGTGTGTGTGTGTGTGCATATACACACACTACATACATACATAATTATTTAATCCAAGAGCAGCCCTATGAGGAAGGCACTATCAATATCCCCATTTTATAGATTAGGAAAGAAAGGTAGAGAGATTCAAAGCCAGCAAATGCATCCCAGCATATTGACCTAGCATGCGAAAACTGCACCTGGGTCAGGTGACTGATGGGTTCACTCATTCAGCAGGTATTTTTTGAGCACCTACTATGGACCAGAATTCTTCTTGGTACTGTAGACATAATGAACACCGTGAACATAGTCCATGCCCTCATGGAGCCAACATTCTGGATTATTTTTAACGATCTGTTCCATAGTATCGTACGACTAACACTACCACCCCAGCCAAACTCAGCAAGTTAATTACAACTCAAGGAGGTTAATTAGGTATCCCAGGAAAATACATGATTGAGTCGTAAGTCTGTTTGGGGAGGCTCTGGGACCTGGCAGAGCGGCCCTCTCTAGCTCAGTGACTTTGTGGCATGCTCCGGGGCGCTTTGGTGGTATTGCGGGTGCTGTGCATGTTGGGGACCGCTTAACAAATTTTTCCTATGCCCGTTCATGCAAGGTGTGTACCAGCCCTCCTGCTATTTCCTGGTTTTTTTGATTTAGAAACAGAAAAGGATTAAGTAAACTACGATGTGAGTTTATAGGGAAACTGACCCACATTTGGTTCATCAGCCAGCTCAGCAAAGCCTCTCCCTGCGTGGTTGGTAGTTTTTGCAATAAGGGTGGCCTGGAATGGTGAGCTGCTTCATTTTGTAGGACCCTAAAACTCAGGGACCCCCATGGAGCGGCCATTCAAGCTGGTGGCTCTCCAGGCCAATCCACACCCCAGATCTCTTTGGTGACACCAGTGGCATTTTCTGCACTGGCCATGATTTCTCTCGCATTTGCTTATATGGTGGTCCCAGAGCAGTTCTCATTGACATGCAGAGCCTGAGAGGTTTTACAGCAGATGTATACAGCGCCACCAACAGCGCACGGACTCCAAAGAGCATTGTGGCGGTGAGGATACCGTAATTCACATTTCCAATATCGCTAATAAAATTTAACAAATGGAAAACCAAAATGTCAAACAAGCAATAATACTGATGGTATTTCTCTTAGGCCGAGTAAAGAAAATCATGGTGACTTTAATTGGTTAGGATAACAAAAAGAAAAGAGAGAGAAGACCCACCGTGTGACTGAGCCGGAGGGAGAGCGAACCTAATTTTACTAAGAGTAGGTGGTAATAACGTATCAGGCCTAGGAGAGGAGGTACTTTAGATGGTTGTAATTGACTTGGATTAATTATGAGGGTGATGAATAGTGTCCCCCCTATGTAAATGAGGGTATGCCCGAGACTCGAGACCAATGAAAGTGCAGCTGTGCTTTAGTGGACCGTGGCGTCATATTTCACGGAGCTCAAGTTGAAAGGGAAGGGGAGTGATATTTATGGAGTGCAAAGCACTCTGGGACTTTGTGGGAAA
This sequence comes from Acinonyx jubatus, assembly GCF_027475565.1. Taxonomy (NCBI): domain Eukaryota; kingdom Metazoa; phylum Chordata; class Mammalia; order Carnivora; family Felidae; genus Acinonyx; species Acinonyx jubatus. The sequence goes on along the minus strand of NC_069393.1, from coordinate 82,320,324 downwards.
CCACATATATTCCGCTTGTCAGAAAACATCTTAATATTTACTCCAGCAATCCCAAGACTCAAGCCCCCCCCCCCCCCCCACCCGAAAGCTTTCATTCACCCATTTTCCAGATAGAAAGCTCCGGTAAATCCACCGAAGCTGTTGTGCTTTCTGGAATGTCACTTCGGATTTGTAGATTATTCCTCTGCGTTACCCCGACGGTGACATGCGTGGGAGGAAATGCTGATAATGATTTGGGGAATCGCGCTGAATAATTCTCTTGTTGCCGTTTGTCACAACCGGATTCGATGCAGCCAACATTTCCCTTGTTGGTGATTTTCCTGTAAAACTTTAAGCCCCGCTGAGGGCCAGCATTCACAGGGAAGAAATTGCGGCTTTAAAGAAAAGAAAAGAAAAGAAAAGAAAAGAAAAGAAAAGAAAATATCACTTGGGTTGCACAAACACACTCAAAGAACAAAGGCGGCACGGGCACTACACTCGTTCAGATGTTTCCACACGTCTAGATGCCCGGTGGTAGGTTGAGAAGCAGCTGGGTCATGGGTGGAAAGTGTCTGTGTTACCAAGAGGGCGTGGTATGGACACCATCTCTGCACCACAGGCATTGATGATTGTGAAAACAACTTTTTAGTGCTTGCTGTTACAGGCTCCGGACTCTTCCATTACCCCAGACTCTTTTCCGGCATCAGCTCCAGCTTAGATACCCTTCAGGAGAGAACATTCTTTCCCCTAGCTGTTTTGTCTTTGGCATGTCCCAGAGGTTGCAATTTGATGATAATTCAAGCTTTTTGTTTTTTGTTTATTTTTGTATTTGCAACGATGTTGCTAAAAATCAGAGCACAAATAAAATGGGGAATGTGTGGAAATACCCATGGCTTGATCCATGTTTCGTACATAGTATATTATGTTAAGAAAGGTTAACTCTGTATTAAATATAATCAGAAACACAATGCAGGGCTTGTCACACTGACATGGGGCGGTGGGTACTACAGTGCCGCTCAGCAGGAAGCCTTGTTATATTTTTTATATGTTAGTAGATGTCTACTTAGAATTGATCAAACCTTTGCTTCCGAAACATATATGCCAACACCTCAGCAACACACACCATAAACTAGACTCTCAGAAAATAATAATGATGCTTATCAGTCACTCGCCTTGAGTTTGCTTGTGAAAAACCTCCAGCTAGTGTGCTATTGGAGCTCTTAAAACATAGATCTTTTTGCTGTACTGATAATTCACTCACAGCTTGAGATTGATGACTATGTGAAGTCCATAAAAGATGTTACCACTATATTTTGTTCTTATGATTTATTTTATCATGTTGTCAAGGTTTGCAGAAAACAAGAAACAAATCAATGAATGTCATGCTTAAATATTAAAGAAGGCTGTAATACACATTTTTATTCAGATGCCTTATTCAATCTTGTGGCTCAGAAAAGAGTAGTGGCAACCGAGCTTTTATTTGAATTACTTTTGGAAAAATTAATTTAGGAGGACTGTTGAATTGTGAATGGCAAAAGGTAGCTAACCTTGTTTGCTTAAATAGGAATATATGGTTGCCGGACTCCTTGGAAAAGTGGTTCTAACAAACCACAGGGAAGTGAATGGATTTTGAAGTATCAGGAAGTTGGGCTGGATGTGCTTACCAAGTTCAAGCCTGTGGCGTGGATAGAAGGGTGTTTGGAAAGAGGCGAAGGAATAAGACTGGGCTTCGGGGAAAGGGGGCTGGATGCTGTGCACTGTGCTTTTGAAACGAATCATTTCCTTCATCATTATTTGAAATGAAGATCACTGTCTATTCCTAGGGAAGGCACTGTCTGTAAGCACGGCATATCCAGAATTGTTGGCCTTTCCCACACCTCATTAGACAGCAAGCAGAGAATAGCTAAATCTTGCTTCCTTTTTCTGAGTTTGACTGGCTTCCTGCAAACGGCGGCCTACCTGTGCTGATATTGTCAAGGGCACATTAAACCAATCCAGGGTTGGACACCGCACATTTCCAGGGCTTGAAAAAATATAGTCTGAAGTCTGGTTTTATTTAGTTGTTATTATTTTTTTAAAACAGAGAAGAATGCCAAAAACAAACAAAAAAAAGATTCAAAGGACCTATGTCAGAAATGAAACTCCCAGGTCGTGTCCTGGGATGAGTATGCTTCAGTCTAAATCAATCCCTTTCTGGAAACTCAGGTCTGTGCTGGGATAAGGGATGAGCAGACCCCATGACTGCCTGGCACTTTGAGGTCCTGAATGCCTTTGAATTATCAAAGAGAAAGTAATTAGGCTCAGCATCATTTCATTGTTAAGTGTATTTTATTGTAGTTTATTATATTCTTGCTTCGTGAAAATTGGTGATCAACACACTCCAGGTTTGGTGGGTCCAGATTAACATGAATATTCAATTAGCCGCAAGACCCTATGCTTTGACCACTCGGAATAAACTGGAGTTTATTTAAATTTAGAAAACAGATAAATTAGGAGGTGATCATTTGCATTACAATAGGATTCTTCATTCTAACAGAGGATTCCTTGTGGGATTCTTTTAAATAGAAAGCTCTCCAAGTACTTTGAAAAATATAATTTGATTTTTAAAAATTCTCTTCTCATGTAGTTTCTCAGGAACATGCCTATTGTATGAAATGAGAGGCGTATCTATTTAATTTGGTAATGAGAGAGCTTCGTTGCAAATATTTTGGACTTGAAAAAAAAAGAAATTCTGCTGTGCTCGTTGGAAAGTCATACCCAGACTTCAAACTTAGGTCCTGTTTCCCGACTATTTCCCTTCTCTCTTGGTCATCCCGAAAGCAAATTTTAATTCTGTTAATTCACCTCCAACCACCCCTCATCCTGCCCGTGCCTGGACAGGAGGAGATTCTCTGAGGGCCAAGTGAGATGCCCAGGACATACCTAGATGGGGGGGAACTGGATCTTTCCGTTAGCAGAGATAAGCAGAGGATGTGGGACTCACGGGGACAAGCTTCAGGTTATGCAAGCCGGTTTGATGATTTACCACAAAAGCTGTGTGTGTGTGTGTGTGTGTGTGTGTGTGTGTGTGTGTGTCGGCCGGGGTGGGGGGGGGTGGTATTTAGTCACCTGGGTGGCTATGCTGGTGCTTAAGACAACAAAGGACAGAAATGCTAAGTGGGAAGGAGGTTCTCAATGGATGGGCCAGCAGAGGCAGTCCTGGGGCATCAGGCAGGAAATCTGTCCTCACCACAGGGAATCTTGGTGGCAAAGTCCTTGCTGTTGGGGCAAGAGTAGCTGGCTTTAAGCCTATCATCCCTTCTTATTATCTCCTGGGTCCTGGAACCTCATCCTAAGCAAGGTCCTGGGACCTCCCTCCTGGGGTCCAGTTTTCCAAGGAGGAGAGGCTCTTACTCAGCATTAAGAGGACTCAAAGGGAAAGTCTTCTCTCCTGTCCTCCGTGCTCTATGTCTCATGCCATATGAACCGGTCTATTGGCAAAAATGATCATGGTGTAAGTAAGCAGAAAGGTCGGGTGAGCAAGATTCATATGGTTCTGAGAAGTTGTGCAATTAAGGAACCTCATTATCTATGTCACATGCGTGATAAATCTCCACAAAGGGGACAGGCCATGCAGAATCTCCAGTGTTCTTAAAAAGCATCTCTTGCATCAAGTGCTTAGCAGGACACCCTTTGGAAAAGGCTGTCGGAGTGTCTCCGGGACATGCACAAAGCGATCTGACTGAGCAGGGTCCTTGTGGGTTGGGAATGGTTCATCCTGTCAACTCCTCTTGGGATATTTGCCTCCACATCAGCAAAGCTCATCAGCCAGAATGAATTTCTTAATTGGAGCATTTGGGGACATGGCAGGGATGCTTTCTGGGGGGGCGGTGCGGGGAGAGCAGAACCTTCTGGGTGCTTGGCTCCTCTCTGTCAGGGGGCCTCAAAGTTTTCAGGAGAAACTTGACGCATCTTCTTGCTCTAGCCCTAACCCTTGTGTTACCATTTTGCCTCGTTGCGTTTAGCTTTCCACCATCTCCCTTGTAGCCAGGTTGTCCCAGGGCTTAGGTCATTGCTGGGTGACCTCAGGCTCACCACCTGGAGAGGGGATTCACTTCTTGAAGGCAAAACACGAGGAGAAGGCCCTTCTCTTCTCCTGTCGTACCAGGAGAGGCCCCGGGGAAAATGTCTGTGTCCTCCTAGGTCGGGAGCTCTGGGAGGAAAGTGAGGTCTTGTCCTATCTTCCTCTTTTGCTTCTAACAGAATCTCTTGCCACATGTCCTCTGGGATTGCTGAGTTGAATGTGTGCTGTATAGGATTGTGTCTTCAGAGGATTTCAGCAGAGCAGGAGCAAACGCTCTGGTTTCGAAATAGATGCTGTCCAGGTCTGTGTTCAGAAGCTGCTGGACTAGGAGAGGCTGGACTCCGGGGGTTGGTCTGCTCCCGCCCACTCAGCTCAGCCTGGAACCTCACGTGGCTCCTCCAACAGCAGCACCATGGCCTTGGAGAAGGCTCGCTGTGCAGTGATTCGGCAAGTTGGCCAAACTCTTTGTGCACAGAGTGCAAGAAGCCCTGAAGGAGGCGGCGGAAGATCTGGCCTCAGCACGGCCGCTCCATCCACAGTAGGTAGGACTATGTGGGCTGAGTCATGGGCTGTGCCTGGAGCCTCAGTTTCTTCCTGGAGAAGCAAAAGACCCACTGCACCTCCACGTTTGGGGATGGCAGAACGACACATGCAGAAATGTGTATAAACCAGAGACAATTACCCAAATGCCAGATTTTATTTGTACTTTCCTCAGGGTAAACTGAGGCGTAGGGAAGCGACCCGGAGGCAGAACACAAGGCAGGTCCGTTCACCAGCACGGTCATACAGGGAAGTCCGTCAGTCTGCTGAATGCCCAAATCAGGCTCGTCCAGGAGAGGCTGCCGGAGAACTGGCTTCCTCTGTCCCCGTGTCTCCAGGACCGGAAGGGTGATCCTGAATGTTGGACCTGCTCAGGAGCTTGTAAAATGCTGCATTGAGGTCCTCATTTGGGTGGCCTCTAACTAGTGGGATGTGACCATGTCTGCCCCTTTGCCATGGTCACACTCGGGCTCTGTCCAGGGGTCTGGACACGGCCATCCCAGGTGAACTGTCATTTTGATTTTCTGTGATGAGCTCGTGACTTAGGAGTCACCGGGAATTCATTCTGTAAAATCTGGGAGCACCAGGGTGGCTCAGTCTGTTAAGCGTTCGACTCTTGGTTTCGGCTCAGGTCACGATCTCACAGTTTGCGAGATGGGGTCCTGTGTCAGGTTCTGTGCCGACAGTGTGGAGCCGACTTGGGATTCTCTCTCTCCCTCTCTCTCTGCCCCTTCCCCACTCATCCTCCCTCTCTCTCTTGCTCTCTCTCTCAAAATAAATAAATAAACTGAAAAAAACACAAACAGAAAACGGTTTGTAGGTTGCACGCACTCAGCGATGGGCTGGTGAAGCCAGTGACCGGTGCCCGGGTCTTTGCAGAGGGTGTGCGAGTCAGAGCATTTGATAGGGGCACAGGCACGGAACACCCAGGGTCCAGGCTTTTTTTTCCCCTAATGACACACTTAGTGGCAGGTGTGGACCATCAGCCACATGTCGCTGGGGTCCTTTCAGCAAAGCCAGAGTCCAGCACCCACCTGTGCATGCATGGAGCAGGCTGGGTGAGCCATGGAGTGAGGACACCCACCTCTGTGGGGACACATTCCCTGTTCAAGCCCCAGTGCTGCATCAGGGGAGCTTCTGGGATCCAGGCCTGCCCCTCCCCCGAGCAGGGCTGTATCCCCTGTCACTACAGAAATGACACCGGGGCTGTCTCTCCCTCCCAGCACCAAACAGGCACATGCTTGTCCCGGGAAAGGTCTTGGCTTCAAGGACTCTGGTCACGTAAACTCCTGATGGCTTCTCAAGGGCTTTTGAACGATCTGAATTGCCTTTTGTCGATTCGGTCATTCTTCAGATGGGGACATTTCTTCCAGGGAACAGCAGAAGACCACCTTGAAGCTCACTCCTTATTTGAGTGTTGTTTCTAGAACTTTCTCCTCCTGATCTCTTTTCCAAAGACACCTGGGACCCTCCTGTATGTGTGTCCAGAGGAAAAGCCACCATAGATCAAACGGTGCACTGCAGTGATTTGCACAAAATGACACGAGACACAAGCGGCAGAAATCCAGCAGCAGGGGCCTCCGTGCTGTCCGTCTGTGTCCACGGTGTCGCTGGCTGAAACCCCTGCACGCCTTGGTGCCCGCCCTCCCCGAGCGCTGGTGGGTCGTCTGTGCACGGGCTCTGAGCGTGAAGAGCACGCGAGTGTTCCCAAGAAGGCCATCTGGCCCGGCCTCTGCTGTGCTCTGTGTCTCTTGCTCTGGTGGCCACAGGCCTGCACGGGAGTGGGTCCAGGATGTCTCATTCTAAGCAAGAGAGATGCCCCGTGACTCCTGGAGGCTGGGGGCCCGGACACAGGTCCCATTGGCAGCTCCCCTCTTAGGAGGGTGGCACAAGGAAAGGGAGACAGCGGTGGTTGGGGCCCCGGGGCTCCCTGTCCACAGACAGCGTCACGGTGGCACTTGGCAGGCTTGCAGAGAATTAGGGGATCTGGTCCTCAGCGGAAGCTTGAACCCACGTGAACTAAGGTCTGTGGAGCTCGGTGTGGCACCTGTGCCCTGCACCTTTTTGCTCCCAATCTGCCTCACGAATTCTGACCTCTGGGCCAAGGTCACAGAACGTGTGCCTGGAGGAATTCGGCAGCGGTTACGAGAGGCCGTGTCCTGGGGCGTTTCTTTACAAACTCTTGGGTGTCCATGCGGAGCCCTCACACACACGAGGACACGTGTGCACACAGCCACACACACAGCCATGTGTGCACACGTATGCATGCACTGCCCATGCCCATGCACATGCACACACGCACACACAACCTCACACGCACGCACATTGCCAGCCTACAACACACACACACACACACACACACACACACACGCACGCGCGCGCGCACAGAAGCCGCGCCCTCACCCTTCGTCTCCGTGTAGTGAGTCGCTGGGTTCTTCTGTGTCCGCCGTTTCTGAGTGTGGAGGGGGGAAAGAATGACTCTGTCCACGTCAGTGTCCCTACTTGAAGTGCACCAGATAATTCCTTCCGCTTCTGGCACGTGCTCCTGAGGGCCAGCTGCCGCACGTAGCCAACAGGAAGGTGCTTCTCGGCTGCAGTCTGAGCCCGCGGCAGGGCAGTTAATGTCGGTGCAAATATTTTCAGGTTTTCTGTTGGACGCAGATGACACATAACGTATGGGCCTTTCCCTAAAAGACCAGCTTGCGTGTTCCCTCTCCCGCCGGGGGTCCCAGCAAAGTGGGGTCTGTGTCCTTCCCGGCCGCGGCACGGGCAGGGGTCCTGGTTGATCCAAGAACAGAAATAGCCGTCGTCTGCATCGCCGAGAGGAGGGAGGGGAGCCAGGGAAGCTGCAGCACGGCGTCACCAGCTCCGTGCACAGGTCAGTGACTGTCTCTGCTTCCCCTCCTGAGCTTTCAACCACATCCAATTAGCACTGCCCCGCGTGACGCAGCCGGCTCTCTTAATGAGAGTCATGCTCCAGCAGAATGCGTGCGACCTGAGCCTTTAGAAACAGGTGCCTTCCGAGGAGCCCAGGTGGGGATACAAGTAGAACAGCTCCGTGCAGCTGCGAGCAGGCGGCCTCGGCCTCCCGGAACCACAAGTTTGCCGGCGTGAGATCAGTTAGGCCGTTTCCACCATCTTCCGCCTTCCCCAAGGACCTGGACAAGAGAGAGAGAGAAGCCAGGTTCTTGGCTCCTGGAGTCGGGCCTTCTCTGGCGGCTGTGTTCACCTGCATCTGCTGGGTTACCAATTCCAGAAACCTCCCTGGACCTTCTGGAGGGCTGCACACCCCACGTTGCTATTTGCACACACACACACACACACACACCCCAATTTTATGAAAACATTCTCTTCATTTGTCCATTTCACCTGGTAAATGTGGGCTTCTCCAGGGCAGGTGCTGCCCGGTGCGACCCTTTGGTGCCCGGGGCTGAGCAAGGGAGCTGCTCCATGTCTGTCCTGCGTGTACATCTTCACCATGAGATGAGACCACCTGACGGGGGCTTCGAGCTCAGTGGCTGCTTTCCTGATAGGGGAATCATGAGGAAGGGAAGATGGCCCTGGGAAGATGGGGGTGAGGATTGGAGTGACGTGGCCACAGGCCAAGGGGGGCTGGCAGCGGCCAGACCCTGGAGCCGCCAGAAAGCTTCTCCTCTAGAGGCTCTGGTGTGAGCACAGCCTCAACTTCAGACTTCTGGCCTCCGGAACAGCAAGAGAATAATCGCCTCTCCCTCCCCAGGGTGTGGTACTTTGTTACAGCAGCCCCAGGGAGCTCGCCCTCCCGCCCTTCACTGTGGTGTCCCATCCACCCTTTCCTTTTCTGTGCTCTGGCTCCAGCCTTTTCCTTAGCAGGGGATGCCCACCCTTTACTGACCACGAGGGCAGCCCTTCTCATCGCCCCCTACTGACACCTCCACACGTCAGCCCGCCACCCTGTCTCTGATCGACCTTTTCTACCCTATACGTGGCAAGATGCCCAGGCAGTGGGGGAGCCCATGAGCATTCACCGTGTTAGGAACAGGTGCACCAACCACTCCGGGTTACAGGTTGGCACCAGAGGGACAGGGAAGGGGATTATGCCAAGGTCACCTTTAGGTGCCCTTGTCCTGTGGAGAAGAACTGAATTCCAGTCCACCATGTCATCAGGAATGTGCTCGAAATTAACCCCATTCCAGCTACTGACCTGGGTGCTGAGCGGAAAACGGGAGGTCCCTCTTCCTGGAAAAACTCATCGTCCAGGAGCAGAGATGGGCCTGTGAGCCAATGTGAATATTCACAACAATCATTGAGTCTCTCCGTGAGCCAAGCAGGCGTTGTGCTGAGCGCCTCACATAATTTAATTAGGGCTGCCAGATTTAGCAAATGAAAGTCCAGGATGCCCAGTTAAATTTGAATTTCAGATACGCAAAAACTGTTTTAGTCTAAGTATGTCCTAAGCAATATTTGGGACGCACTCACACTAAAAAGCCATTTGCTATGTATCTGAAAGTCTGTTTTTAGCAGGGCGCCCTGGATTTTCTGGCAACCCCGAATTTAGCCATCGCAGCGGTTTTCTGAAGGACAGTGTAATAGGATCTCCAACGTTCAGATAAGAAAACAGAAGATGAAGGGTTGTGTCTTTTTCATTTTTACATCAAATTAAAAGCCATCTGGTCCATGAGGTGGTTATAATGGACTTCAGATAAGCATGGTCCTGCTGTCTAAAAAACATTGGACATTTCTCAGAGCGCACAGGATGGAACTTATTGTCAGAAGCTCTGCAAAACTGCCTTTTGGTAAAACTGGGAAGAACCTTCTTCAGGGAACCTGGGGGAGAGGAGGGACCAGGGGCCTGCGGGAAGGGGCTGAGGGGCAGGCCTTTCCAGTGGCAGAGTGTGGAATCAGTCCAGAGTTTCCCATGTGTGCACCATGAAATAACTCTTAAATGTGTTCTTTGAAAAAGTGGGTCTTGTGGCCTCACGGGTGCACCAGCTGGTCCAGAAGGTTCCTGATTGCACCAGCATATTGACCCCAGACCAGCCCGGCACTCAACTGTTCATACGGTGATTGAAAACTTGCTTCATGACAGAAACCTTTCCTATCCCTTATACCATTTCACGGGATGCTAGTAGCTTCTAGAACCCATCTGGGTAGACCCTCCCACCCGGACTGGAGCACGCAAGAAGTGGTCACCTCAGAGGTGAGGAAGAGCCTCCCTTTTACCCACGCCTGCATTATGGCACAAATCAGCACAGTGTGGCTACTCACATGCCTCTTCTCTGTTTCAACATCGTCGCTGGATGCTTAGAAACCAGTTCGGTGCCTGGAGGAAGTGTCTTCTCGATGAACGTTTCAAAGGAAGGGCGGGCAGCCGATCTGTCTGTGACTTGGGGACAGCCATTTCTTTTTCTGTGAGCCATCCATGTTGGAAGGGGTTCATGAAACATCTTCCTGACCATGCCCTCCCTGTCTGAACACCTGCCTCCGTCCTGAGCACCTCTCTCTCCTCAGGTCCAGTCCAGCTGGACTGGATGCTCTGAGTGCCCTTGGCCTCTGGTGCTGGAGGACAGCCATCTCTCGTCGCCATAACGAAGAGAAGCGACTCCATGAAGGAAGTGCAATTGATGACTCAGTGGGTGGGACGAGGTGAGGGGACACCCATCGATCGGCCTGGAAGCAGGCCTAATGCCTGAAGTGGAGACTCATGAGGGCTGGGTGGTCCCACAAATAGGCAGGTGGCAGGTTACACTCAGGGGCCTGAGAAGTGCACAGGCCTGGGAGTCACTGCCCATGGGGCCTCTATTCTTCAGGAAAATCTGGTCATTTTACAAACAGGCTGACGGAGGCCTTCATCCAACAGATGAGGAAGCCAACAGGGAAGGCAGCACCAGCCTCCTCCTTGTCCCCATTAAACAAGCCCAAGACCCATTAATCACCGTGCAAGCGGTTGACGGGACCTGGGGCCCATGGGATGCCCTCTTGAAAAGAATTCCCACATTCCTCAACTTTGTGTTTGTGGCACCTGGCTGACGCTTTGTGCTCTCCCACAATCCTTTCTGCCACAAGAGCACCGGCCATGCCCATCCCCACCTGGTCCTACCTGATGGCACCTCCAGAGGACGTCCAGCCTGTGACAGCCTCCCTCCCAATGGCCGCAGCAAGTGGAGGGGCCTGTGACATGCCAGGATGGACAGCGACAAGGTCACACCCGAGGATTTTTCCTGCAGAAGAATGAACATTTTCAGCTTTTGAGATGGATTTGCATAATGTATGTATTTCATGTGCGTGGGGATTTTAGAAGAGCCAACTGAGAGAGGATTGGGGCTGGAAGAACCCACAGAAACATTCGGCAAATGTGGCCCAGTGATGATGTATGACCTGCACAAACCATTATGGCCCAAAGTAGAATCACTTCCGGGTACTTCAGTCCAGACATAACAGAGCGTGGGCGGGAGCCCCACCTCCGGGTTCAAATTCCAGCCTTCCGTCAGGAGCTGTTAGGATTTGGCAGACTACCAAAGCATTCCATACCCAGTCCTTGGGCCGTTCCGTGGAGGTGTCTCTTTCTTGGGGCTCTGTAAGGATTCCATAGCATGATTCAGGTCCAGAGGCTTGGAGACGGTCCAGGGCATAACAAGTGCTCAGCAAACGGTTGCTGGTTTTGAGACATGGCGGCACTGGGTCCAGGTCACAGAAAAAGGATGGATAAAAGGCATTATTATTTGTGATCTGCCTTGTAAAACAGCATTAACACAAAACATTCTTAACCTGACACTTTTAATTTTTGGTAGCAAGCACAGGACAGTGGTGATTGTCTTTTTCTTGCCCCCCCCCCCAACCCCTGCAGCACACACCTGAATGCATGTCCGCCCCTGCATCAGGGGCGGGGAGAGAGAGGACTCAGGGCCAGATGGAGGGTCTCACTTCAGTCCTTCACCAGCTGTATGACCTCGGGTAAGTCACACATTCTCCGTGCTCTGTCTTCATCTGTAAAGTGAGGATTAGAATGACAACTCCCACACAGGTTGTCATCGGATTGGATAAACGGACCATCTCAGAATGTCCTCGGTACATGGTAGGCATTTTGAGAGGGTTTTACCAAACCAGTTATCACTGGTGCTTGCTGGGGCTTGGGGAGGGAGAGGGAGATGGGTAGGTAGAACGTAGGGGACTAGGGCAGGGCTGTACCACACTGTAATGGCAGACACATGACATTACACATTTGCCAAAACACAAGAGTGGTTCCAATGTAAGCTATTGGCTTTAGTAAATGACAACGAGCCAGTATTGGCTGATCAACCATCATAAGACCACACTACAGCAAGATGCTGGAGGCTGGGAAGGGGGGTGTGTGGAATGAGAAGTCATATGGGGTCTCTCTGTGCTTGGTGCTCTGTGCTTTCCTGTAAACTTAGAGCTGCTTGAAGAAACAAAGCCCACTAATTAAAAGTTATCCAGGGATTATGCCGTTTGCCTTTTGACCCAAGGGTCCCCTCACTCCACATTCTTCTAAAGTCGTGTGTGGTGGTCAGCCTGCTGTTTTCCCCACTCCCACCCCTTTCCTTCTTTGGTTCCAAAGCCATGCCCACCATGGCTGACCTGTCTGCCCTTTTGAGTCCCAGCGGTGCCTGGTGACTGATTGATATGGGACAGGCAAGGGGGTGGAGACCTTCCGGGCTGAGCTATAAAAACTGGATATGCTTCTGGACTCCTGTGGTCCTCTTCTGCCCCTTCCCTGCTGCTGCTGCCCCGCTCCGGTGCTGTGTCCCAAGTGGCACCAGCAGCAGCCCTTGGTGGCACCTCTCCGTGATGGGGAGGATATCCTGAATGCCAGCTTATCTGCCCTTGAGCTGCCAGCTCCAGCTCTGGTGCCGAGGGGTCTGCCTCCTCTCTCAGATCTGCTCCATGACTCATCAGCCACTCTGCACCACGGGCTACGGTGGAAAAGCCCTAACCGCAGCGGGAAGCAGAGTGTGGAGTCAGGAAAACAGGGCTTACAAGGCGTCGACTCTTTTACAATGACTTCCACTTAGCGGGTATTAATATCATGCTGCACTTACTTCTCCTTACTTCTGTGATTCCTCGCCAGCAAAACTGCACAGACTGTCAACTCGCAAAGATAACTTTTCCTGGGTAATTTTGTCTTCCATCTTTCAGACCTTTGCACGATGGGGTACAATTATAGTTCCTTAAAACTCAGGAAAACACTCCAAATCGTGGAGAGCGAGGAAGAGGAAAGTAAGAAAGAGGAGCTACAAACACTTTGTGCCTCCAAGTGTTAGAGTGAGTTGTGACGTCACTGTTGTGTTTGTTTTATCCCTGAGCATCATCTCCAGAGATGATATGTGCATGTGGTGTGTGTGTGTGTGTGTGTGTGTGTGTGTGTGGCATTCCCTGTACAAGTTAGAGCCTTCTCCCTCACAGTCATCTTCCCAGAAGGTGCTAGAATGGACGCAATGCCCAACTCTGATGTTGATCCAAGAAACTGAGACCCCTCCCATGAGAAAACATGATGGTGGCAACTTCTCAGTGATCGGAAACCCCTGGGACTTCTGGCGGGCTGTGACAAACCACACGTGTTTGGGGTCAAATGGGCAGACCGATACCAAATAAAGAATTGCACGCTCTTGCCACAACGAAAGCGGAAAACAAATTTAGAAACTCCTCGTGTGGTGGGCTTCCAGACCTGCACCTCCCTACCAGCTCCGGTTGAACACTTGGCAAAATTGTGAAAATTGGATCCAGGACTCAGGAAACCTGCCGCATTGATAATGCCCACATGACAAGTTGTCATTTTGCCGTATGTTCCCTCACGTGACTAACCCTTAATAACCAGGTTATTCTGGTGACTCTAGAATAGTCATGCAACAGAACAGGCATGAATGGCAGTTACTGTAATTACTCTAGAAAGAGGACCAAAGCAAACAGAAAGTCTCTCTAATTTTATATATTCCCAAAAGGTGCACATGCTGCTTCATTATCACTATGGAAACTACTTAGGAGCTAGCCCCAAACCAGCACCCCATCACACGCCGGTGGGCCCGTGCCCGCACGCCTCCCTCGGTACCCCGGCAACTCAAGGTAAGCTTGGAGGATGTCGGGCATGGAGAAGAGGGGGTGCAGAGGCCAGCAGACTCCCCAAGGTAAAAGTATTCTACTCAATCTATCTTCCATTGATTTTGATGGACTGAAACTTTGGATCCCACCGCACTTTCTGGACGTTAGCAGACATAAGCAATGATGAGGCCGAGCCCGGGCGCGGGGAGAATTACGGGAAGCAATTGTGGGAGGCAGGAGCAAGGGAGACTTTTATTATGACTAGTACGGGTCTGGTCATGATTAAAGAATCACCTGGAACGGCCTCAAATCCCCATTAGAAACTCAGTGAGAGCAGAGTCATATCTGTTTGCTTGCAGTGGGAGGGCAGTGGCCGTCCCTTGCTTCCCAAGAAACAGGAAACCAGGTAATAAAGGCTCGGCAGTCGTGTCTTCCCTTTTTCTTTCTATTTTCTGTCACTATTGCTGATGCGTTGGCATCTAACAGCCCAAAAGTACTGAACGTGT